>NW_006912173.1:0-72205 GCF_000523435.1 Bipolaris zeicola 26-R-13
GCATGTATGTATTAAAAGCTACGTGTTATCATTGAGGTGATATTATCGTTGAGGTGATAGGCCCGTGCGGAGCACGGGCAATTTCATTGAAATTCTGCTACAGCAGCCGTTGGGCCCGAGTAATTGCTTATTGGCAAAGTTTGGCGAAACGTAATCGTTAAAGACAACCCCTGAGCTTTGTCGTGTAAGATGGTAAATATCAGCTGAGAACAGCCAGCCAGCATTACAAATGAAGTGTCCTTGTAAACGCACCAAGCCCGAGAGTGCGACTTGAAAGAGCACGGATGATTTTGTGGTATCAGTTAGATTTCCAGGCGGATATCCAAACGGGTATCCAGTAGTGTAATGGCACTGCTTTGGGATAAGCATCTCTACAGGAAATTTGTACACAATAATGCATTGCGAATCGACAAACTCTAGTTCTCAAGATAGCGTGTGAATGTTTTCTTGGAACATCAGTATGGGGAGGGGTGAATCTACAACCATCTATATTTTCGTGTATACAACCGCCAAAGTCAGGGCTAAGCGAGAAGCAAGGTCTTCTTACACATCCTGTCCTGTACATTGGACTGCAAACCTAGGTTTTTCACAAACCTACAAGATGAACACATGAAAAGGTGAAAAGCATCATCTCTAATCATTATAAATCATCTTACAATAGTATATCAACGCTAACTACGCACACACTCCCGCTCCCGAAGTAAATGCCCCGAGTGATCCACCCGAAAGTCCCGCTCCCTGCAGCCGCCTGTGCATCTAGTAGTACAATATGTACGCACTGCAGGTCATCACATACGACGGAATATGTAGAGGCCCCGGTTGAAGTAACAAATGCCAGCTTTGTCAGTTTTCTATAGAAAAAACGGCATCCCTACACCACACTCTTCGAACGCTACTCTTAAGCGCTACTACTTGACTCTTTCCTTAATCATATCTCGGTCCGCACTGAGGAGCTTTATATTTCTAGAGATCTAGTTCCAATGCTTTAAAGTTCTCTCGTGCATAGTTGCCTCTAGATCTAACTATGATAAGCAAGAAGGTGTCGGAACAAAAGCGACGAGGTAGGCTTTCCCCCATCTTCTTCTAGCAGTAAAACACCAGTAAATTCAAATTAGTATATTCCGAGCTGGCTGCAGAATATACTTGATACACCCAAATAGTTGAGAGGACTCCTGTATACCCTGTCGTACGTGCTAACCTGCAGTAAGTATGAATCATCTTCTCACGCACATGACCCGCATAACGACTCATCTGCTCGCATGGATCATGATTGCTCCACGGATGTTTCCACGGATGTTTCCACCCACGGCTCATTCCCTCCTCCGGATCCTTCCATCCTTCAAAACCCGACCGCCAAGCCCACGCATTACACCGAGGTAACGCACTTCCAACGTAACGTAACCCGCATCCCACCCCTCCCTTCTAATAACCCGCACGCAATCTGCAAAAGCCCCGTGCATCGCGCTATCAACCTCGAATCGAGGGTTTCCCTTTCCACCGAGGGCGAGGGATGAGTAAGAAGAGGATACCCAGTGGTGTGGGAGCCCGCGGAACAAGAGGATGTGGCCTAGTGCATGGTTGTTGGGGGGAATCGGGGTTGAAGAGAATATACTTACTACACATACTACGTAGTCCGGATATCAGAAGGGCCGTATAATAGCACTATAATCTTACGAGAGAAAGTAAAAAATTATGTTTCGGTTTTTCTCTTGGTTTTTTTTGAGGGGAAGATTAGACAAGTCTGAGCTTGGTATTGGAGAAAAAAAATTCTTGGGTCGGTATGGTAAGTATGGCAGGTAGGCCGTGGGTTGCCGCCAAGACTGGGTAGGTGACGAATCACTGATGCTGCATGTGTGTATACTAATATCTTTCAATAATCGACTGACGCGTACGAAAGGGCTTGGTGTATTGAATGCTGTATCAAGGTAAGCAACACGACGATGCCGAATTCTTCCGCAGTTACAAAGTCTTCATGGATCGGTGATTGCGCATCCCAGCCAGGCGTCACACTCGTTGTAGCCTGCCCGTCGCACAATTGTCCTAAAATGGCGTTTCTGATAGACAAGTTTGTACGTACGTCTTGTATTAACACACACTGTGCGTATTACTCCAAGCATAATGGAAAGACCCACAATATCACCGCGTTTGCGTTTTCCCTACTCCATGAACAAAACCCCCCCCCCAGCTGGCCTACCCACAAAAAAACACCCTCGTCGTTGAACCCTTCTTTCGCATCCTTCAGCCCTACATGACGCAACACAGCCCACATGGCGCCTCTCAACTCAGCAACTCGCGCGCAACCAAGACATTTTTCTCTCGTGTGTCTCCGCATCCCCGATCAATCTCCCGTCAGCCATACCCACTCGCCTACACACACCCGCGGGCGCCGATACTAACGTAACTAGGCGTGCGTATGCGTGTGAACTAGTCGCGTGCTACCCCCAACCCATGCCCCCCCCCATGAACAAGGAAGGCAAGTACGGAGCCATAGCGGCGGCACAACTCCCCGAGCAGACGAAACAGGTGCATACGCGGTGCGCCCAACGGCCGAACAAGAAGGGGGGGGAATACTCCTAGGTAAACCTGTGTGTGTATGTGCGGCGCCATGTGGAGACCTTCGCCTCATGGACTTACCCTATTCCACGTTTGATTTACCAAGAGAGCGCAACGGAGCGGGGCGCCCAAAGAAAAAAAAATGCAACTATGAAACGGTTCTACGGCACGTCTATGATGCCGATATTTGCAAGCGAACGATTACGAAAGACGGGGGAGGGAAATGAGTGGGGTTGTGCCAGTTTTGAGAAACAATCTATCTAAGAAACTCGTTACGCGTTCTATCGTGCATGTCTGCCCAGCTAGCTAACCTTTACCTTTTTTTTCGTCTCGAACCCCGAGCATTTTCGTCCGCCTGCAAAAAAAAAAGAGGCATCCTACTTTAGGGATATGGAAGACAATACTTTACACTCGCGCTCTGTAATCTTTTGATCCCCAAACACACACACACACACACACACACACACACACACACACAGCCCCAAGAATGTGCAGACCGTCTAGATTCCCTGGATCGAAGATTGACAAATTCAAAAAAAAAGGATAAACCATCTCCCGTCCTCTCCCCATGCGGCTGACGAGTAAGAAAAAAAATTACACTACTATAATCCATGCTTGCATGCATAGACCTTCTAGAACGCTGAGAGAAACGAACAATGTAGGATGAAAGAAGGAAGAAAAAAAACTCCATTATCCCGGGTGTGGGTGTGGGTGTCGCACTACAGGAAGATGGGAGGGGGAGCATGTGGTACGTGTGTAAGACACACAGGACAGGGTGCAAGGGCGCCCAAAAAAACAAAAGTAAAAGTAAGAGAGAAAGAGAGTAAGAGGAAGAGAGAAAAAGAGGCTGTGTTTTGGCGCACCCTTGCTACCCCGCTAGCGCAATGCGTAGTCCTTTTTTTTTTCTCTTTCCTCCTCTCTCCAACCCAACCCACGTAACGCAAGCCAGCCGTCGGCACTAGCATCCGGCACTGGCGGGGTGGTGTGTGTGGGTGTGGGTGAGCGGCGACGGCGGCGGGGGGCCCAGATCGCTCTCATTCTCACTCTCTCTCTCTGAATCAAAAAAGAACAATAGACCTAAGGGCGAGATGCGATATAGTCTTTTTCTCTTCCCTGTAAAGATGCATAGAGCGCAGTCCTCAGCTTACATTGCACCATGCGTATGGTTCCGCTACCATGGTAGGCTGGAATTATAGAGTTGGGGGTGCGCGCATGGTGCTGCAGTAGCGTTGGTCTGGATGAATGATTTGTTTTTTTGTTTTGTTTCTTGCTTTCTCTTTTGGAAGGGGGGGGGAGGGGGGAAGTTGAGTATCCGCGGAAATGTTTGATCATGCAGAGATCCTAAGAGAGCTGAAAGTGATGGAAGCTGAATGCTAAGGCGTAGAGTGTTACTGGATATCAGCCATAGGGGATTAACTTATGCTAATTTAGTCTATGTGCTTCACTGCATACTCGTTGGCTGAGATCATGTTCGGCGTCGAAGCCGGCGTCGCCGGTTGCATACGCCTGGTAGAATCGATAGCTGCTGTCGATGGCACAATGACAAATGGGGCCTTGGTACCGCGAACCAAGGCCTGACAGCTCCAAGCACGTAGTACGAGTGTAAAGAAGTATTCACAGGCAATGAGGAACCAATTTTGTAGACTCGAAAAGTGTTGTACATATTAAAAGTGCTCACCAAAGAGCAGATCAATCAGATAAGAAAGAAGATACAAAGTCTAATAACTCCACATAACCAGATATCCGATAGAGAAAACAATGCTATCTACGAACTCGTCCCTTTTTTGGTTGTCGTATACAGAAGCCATGGCTTTTACATATCGTATCATCATCCCATGCGCCCGCTCAGTGGCCGCTGTAAATCTCATGCCAATAACTTTCAATCCAAAACCCGAAAAAAAGGACAAAATAGAATACTGTACAGTCGAATGTTCAAAGTTGCATCGCCCGATGCTTCAGTTCCGTCCAGCGACAACTGAATGCCCTGCAGCGCCGGCTTCCATCGGAGCATCGCTGTCTCAGTCGTGGCCAGCCAGAGCCTGCGTATTGTACAGTATGAACAGAGGCACAATAGAAGTAAGCGTGTAGCTCGACTCCGTCGCTCCGGAACGGCCGGCGTGTCTGTGCGCGTTGTCGAGTAAAGCCATGCCTGCAGCCATCACACAGTCTTCGCAGTCGAGATGGCCATCGAAGATTCTGTGCGTCACGTTGGCTGTGTTGGGGTGCGTGGGCTGCATGCAGGCCAACGGTCCCGGCTGTTCTGAAATGTGCAGGCAGGCAGGCCTGGGGCTGCAAGGGCACGGTCTCCGCGGTCTTCGGTCGGTTCCGCGCACCTCGTCAAAGCCCGCTCGCTCAGTCGTGGTTGCCGCCGCGTCTGCGATGCTTGCCAGGAAAATCAACCTCGGGGTGCACGACACGCATATGCCTTGTCAATGCGTCGTTGCGTGAGAACGTCTTCTCCTCGACGCACAGTGCACATCGCACCTTTTGCTTGCGCGCATTGTGGATAGTGTCCTCGTGACGGGTCAAGTCATATGGCCGGGAGAAGACAGTGTTGCAAGGCTTGCCAGTGGTTGGGTTGATGCGCTCACACTTGTGGGGTCCCGCTTGCGAGTTGCGTTCTAGGATAGCCGCCGACGTCATAGCCGTGCTGAGATTGGCGCTCCGGTGGCCCTCGCGCTTGTGCTTCTGGAGCTTCTGCGGTGTTTCAAATCGCTGCGAGCACCCATGATATGTGCATGAGTATGTGCCAGACTCGGCGCCCGTTGACGCTGGCTTGCTCATGTACCGGTCCGATAGCACGCTGTTTTGGCTGCCATTGGGCGGCTCCGCTTCGCTCGCACTAGACTCCATAGATGTCATGTGTGCAGGAAACTCGGGCGTTTGGTCAACCATCGATGACATGTTGTTGGCGCTTTGTCGGTATTGTGCGGGCGCATTCATCGAAAGGCCTTGCATGTTGCTCTGCAGAGATGGTGTTGCAAAGTTGAAGTTGGTTGATGGCTGCAGTGACGACGACGTCGACGTTGAGAAGTTTGGTGAGAACTGAGGAGTGTTCCAGCTATCGCGCCGATACGAGTGTGATGAAGGGGCGTCGAAATTGGATTGCGTGGCGTTCTTGTATTGTTCGCCACCCGTGTATTGGTTGCCGTACTCGTTAGCACCATTATCCGGAAATAATGGCACCTTTGAGTCTTCATCAGTATCCCTGTAGTCCAGGAGAGCATCCTTGGGCGAGATGGTCTTGGGCTCAGCGTCCTCAGTAGCTGACATGTGCGACTTCATTGCGTAAGCCGCATCAGCCTGGCGGTTCTGCTCACGCATCGCCATGGCAGTGCCCATGGGTGACGTGAAGCTGTTGCTAGGCTGTCGGTAGGGTGAGCCTCTGCGGAAGGGTGAGTCACTTCTCGAGGCGGTGCTGCTTGGCGATTGCGAGCGTGCAAACTGTGCTGCCTGCAACGCACGCTGAACGTTCTCGTTGGTGTTGCTGCGATATGGCGACAGCAGTGATGGCTGTGCTGGCTTCGACTGCGGCACTGATGTCGTCGAAGTGCTGGGCTCGTAGAAGCCAGTGTCGGCAGCAATGTCGGTATAGGTTCTCTCGAACTTGGGTACGGGGCGCATGTCTGGCTCGTTGTAAGTACAGAACTCGTCGAAGAGCCAGGCGTCTATCCGACTGTTGAGTGTCTCACCATTTGCGGGCATCTTGAGGTCCATGTCGTCTTGTGCTGTGTGTGGCGTTGCTGGAGAGTCGTGGCCGTAACTGGAGACCGACTGCCCTGCTGAGTGAGCAAAGTCTGGGACGTCTTCACCAGTGTGCTCCATGAGCGCCTGCTTCATCGACATGTGTGCAGACATGGTGTGGTCCATGTTGACAGCGTTGTGGCTGTAGTTGTTGAAGTTGTTGGCGTTCATGAATGAGTCCTGGGTAGGAGTCTGTGTGGGTGTTGGGAGATGGTTCTGGAGAGATCTTGAATGCCTGTTAGCGTCGTCTGGGCGCAAGGGCCAATTATCGGGATGGGCAACGTACTGGTAGCCTGCGGCGTGGCCGACTGGTTGATACTGCGAGGCACTTGAGCCTATTGAAGAAGAAGATGAGGCGCGCTGGTGTCCACGGTTCTGTCGCTGGGGGAGTGTCTGGAGTGGCTGTGACTGCACGTTACCATAGTTGTTCCAGGACTCGAGCCCGGAACTGGCGTTGCTGGCTGACAGCATGGACGGCTGCGTGAAGCCCTGGGAGAGCTGTGGTGTAGGGGTCGACTGCTGAATGCGGATAGCCGGGTTCGCAAAGTCGGTGCTGTATGCGCCACTCATGTACGAGTTAAGGGGTGAGGTCGAGGTGGCAAAAGGGTACTGCTGCGACTCAAGGTAGTCGATGAGTATCTTCTGGTCGAAGGTGGGTTGAGAGGCGAATGTCTGGGGTGCGTGTTGTTGATAGAGGTGTTGAGAGCAGGGTGGTGACGGTATGGTTGGCAGGTGCTGACGTCGTGTGGGCAGCGCTAACATAATCGTCGGGAAAGGGAAAAAAGTAAGGGACCAGCGTGGGTGGCAAGTTGCTTTATACTAGCGGGCTGCCGGCCGATGACTCGGAAATGGGTCGCCGATGCGAGTGAAGAACGACTTGATGAGGTGATCTAGGGTCGTTGTGTGTAGAAGAGGGTAGAAGGGAGTATTGTGTTCTGGGCCGGCTGGGCGCGGAAAGCCGGAATTAAGAGATTTCTTTGACGAGTATCCGTCAGTGATTGTTAATTGCTGAAGTGAGTGTCAGAAGCGACTTGAGCATGCGAAGACCTTTCCTTTCATACCTTTTCCTATGACGCAAGTCTACCAGGTCGACTTCTGGGCTTGCAGGGGTGTGTACGCTAACAGACGCCAGGTATGCAAGCCCGCGGCGCGATCGACAGCACCCACACCTCTACCCTGCATATGACCGTCCGGACCCTGTCTGGCCGAAAGGCTGTGCAAAGCCGGCTGTTCGACCCTCAACCATTGAAATTTTTTAGACTGGGTTCGGGTAGCACCCGAGACGACTACGCTTACCCACTACTGCTGCTGCTTTCAATACCGAGGATTCGCCTACGCACGTCCGAAGGATCTGTACAGGCATGCCACAACGTGCCTGAGAGCCCACACCTCTCAGCCTAGTACTCAACACCTGGTACTAGACCAAACTCTCCCTTGTCGTCGCGCTGGCCGTCGATTTGGTAAGCAGCCGCCTGTATTATTTTTCCCAAAAGAGCAGAGCACTGCAGCGTGCAACATCCGATGGTCAAGCCTGCCCCTATCGTGATACGCTCGTAGCAACCTCAACAGCCAGCTGATGCTGCTCCTCGTCGGGACACGGACGACAATGGTCGGCTTTGACTGGGCGGAGCAGCTTCGTTTCGATGCGCGCGGTATAGGCGACAGTGCGACGAACGTGTCGAGTACACGAATGCACTAGCCACACCACTGTCTCCGCTTGTATTGATATCGATCACATGCGTAGACATGTGACTCACAATTGCCATCAGGACAGTTTAGGGGGTGAATTGTCACGGCATGCTCAGCTCGTACATACAGAACTAGTCGACAAGGCCGCGTAAAACGACAAAAGGCCACGTGGTATCATGCGAGAACTTATCCGTCAATAGCCTACCCCATATTTTGCCCTGTACTATTGATAGCTGGATCTGTGGTGGCCAAACGGTTCCCGCACCACGTTGCTGGCACTGGCAACCGAGATGCACATCACCCGGATGCTTTGCTCAGACTGGAGACACAGCCACACCCACGCAGCTGGGTCTTTCACATGCTACTAGCGATAGGTCTCTGTATTACAAGATCAGCTGCATGTCCCCCTTCAACCCGCAGATAACCCGCAGCTGGAACAAGTGGTTCCGCTTGGGCATTGGCAGTATCCTTGGTCTACCACGGAGCCGCCGGGGCGACAGGCAACAAACAACATCACACCACAACACCACGCAAGGAAGATTTTTTTACCGAGACTTCTTCCGAACCTTTGAGGCTGAAGGATAGTTTCTACAGGCATAGCAAGCATCTCATCCAGTCGACGTGGCATCGCATAGACGGACAAGATCCGTGAATATGCAGGGTCCATTACACTTCCATGTGGCAGTGCAGCCCTATCGTATGCACGGACGCTTTAACGCTGCTGCAACCCCGGCCTCTCCGAACATCTGGGCCTTCGATTCGCCGATGGAAGCCACTAGCCACATCTCAAAGCAGATGCACGGCCACACGCGACACACAGATTTCCGCGGAGTACTTGGACCGAAGGTACTAGTTCTAGTACAGTGCATACATCGGTATGTAATACATGCATTATTTTTTGCTTATGCTTTTCACCCACACAACACTCCAGAATCAGCAGGAAAATCCCCTTTGTCTTCCGGTCGCTTCGGCGTTGCTGTTTCCTCTGTCGCTTGGGCATGAGCATTAGTCGCTCGCTTGCAATCAGTCATGACGTCACTATCCCCGAGTTCTGCTTCCATTTCCGACCAAGATCCGCATCCGCACAACTGTGTGTCTTCACGAGTGCGAGCTGCAGTAGAGCAGCTTTGCTTCATTATTCTATTTTTGTTTTGAACCCTATCGTCCTCTGCCAAGTGAGAATCTTTTCCTTTCTTCTTTACTATAGACAACCACTGCTACCCTGACTGGATATCAGGGTGCAAATCACCTGTCGGAGGCCCCACAACGCTGTCATCCATCCGCCAACACAAACGGTTGTGCGGGCGCCATACCCCTTAGTTCATCGTCCCGCCAATCCGCGAATATGGGATGATGAGACCCTGCGTCAACTTGATTTCGTCCAAGTTTCTGCCGTTCAACATGTCCTTTGTACGGCGGCTTGTATGCCGATCATGACGCCAAATCGCGTGTTTGTGCCGCTCTCCACTCACATCGCTGCCGTGACACACCGGCCCCTCATACCCTGACACCTTACGTGCTGATACTATCTCTACTTGCTACACCCACATTGCCCGATCTTTCGTATTCCTGTCGTCTTATCAATCACGCAGTCTTATTCCAGAATCACTAAACCAGCATATGCAGGGCAACGTCAACCCAGCGTACTGCAACCCAATGCTGCCATTGGGCTTCCAATAACTTTTAGCAGTGTAACACTAACACTATTAATTACGTCTGCGGACCAAACCCGTTTGGGTCACGATGGGCATTGTGCCCTCAACGTCATACCCCAACTCAATCCCCCCTCTCTCCCCCCCTTACTCCATGCGACCGACGCATGATAACCACGTTTGGCTTCTTTTGCTGCAACAAGACTCAACTCAATTCAGTGGGTATCTGCGACACCATTGTTGAAATGCGGAGAAGGCTTCCGGGCTTCCAATTGGAGCCTAGCAGGGTGGGTGGGGTCGAACGACTATGGTTACGTCGCCAGTACCGATTTGCGTTTTGCCTATTATCTGGCTCTTACTCTAATAGTAACATTTGTAAAGCAATACATTGGGTTCTGCCGCTTCCCTGGGCCCGTCGGCATCCCCCTCCCAGGCCGTGTTTGAAGCGATGTTGGGCCGATCGCACCCTGCCAAGCACCTTTCGGCTGACGCTGGTTATGTCCGTGCGGTAGCATACACCCGCGTGCAACAATGTTCTGTCAGCCTTGACAAAGCACTTCGGCCTCATGCCAGGAACCGCCGGCCGACGTAAGTATGCAGCACAAACCCTCGCATAAACTTTCTTTTCGTACGAAATCCCGATGAACCTTGTTCCAACATGCTTTTGCTCAGCAGCCTGGGCAATGCACTCTTCTTGGTGCATCAGTACGCGTCATGGTGGTGCTGCAGTAGTAGGGAAAAAATTCTTTTCCGCAAAACACCAGTTCCAACCTAACGGCAGAATCCACGGGCGAATGCGCACGTGCACCATACCCGTTTACGCATTGTCCCTTTTTCCAGCCTCCAGATCTAGTCTCTCTCGCTAATCTGTGATCAATCGTTCAAACTCCACATGGTGAGCATGTCAGCTCAGCTCTAAGAGCTTGGTTTCCGAGATTTCGCCCCCAAATGTCGGACATGGTTGGGGGCGGAACTGTCAGTGCTATTCTAGACTGTGGAGTAAGGCACTATTGGTGCCCTTTTTTTTACGAATTCGATACATCTAGATCGGCATCGACTGTATCGATTTTGTGTCATCTGGTCCTCGTGTGGATAGACTTTTCGTATTTGATACGGATTTCGTTTTCTGATTTCAACGGCACAGTGTCGACTAGTTGATGAGTGTACCTCAGCATGCCGGGTACACAACTCTATCGAGTCAGCGTTAACTAAGACACAGTATGGAAACAGGTGCCGTGATCCCGTTACTAAAAGTATCGCTACCAAAGCAATCACATGGACATATCCACATACACACATCTACTTCTAGATTCCCATCAGCACGTTTTTCCCATCAGCACAAAAAGGGGCATGCACGTTGGACGCACCCGCCCCGCTCGCTACGAATTACCATGTCTTTTCATAGACTCTCGCAGTCACACTATCAAAACCCTAATCGTATTCTTCTAGGTCCCGCTGTGGCTGTGGTGTATTGCTTACTTTGGCTCGCACGAGCCCACTGAACCTCGGTACTACACGTGGTCGTAAGACCCATACATATCGCTCTAATTTAGTCCGAACTCGGTAAGTAAACCCAGTAGGTTTTGCGTGGAGATACTACGGCGTGATGCTCTGGTGATGATGTGGGGTGGTTACTAAGAAAGGAATTTTACTCTTGTGGAATGGATCTGTGGGTATGAAAAGGATCTGCAAGAGTCGACCACAGAATAATTAGTACTGAATCTATCTCTTACACTCGTTGCCTTGGTTGCTGCAACCAACATTACACCCTGTCGTCACCAGTAGTGCTATCTAGGCAGTATGTCCACATCACGTGATTGTCATGCACTCGGCTGACCACCCCTCTCTGACAAATGTTTAGTTGGTCATTAACCTCGTCACCTCGTTAGGAGCGATATCTCCTGGTCTTTTCTAAAACTCTTCTGCATGAATGACTTCCAATGTGGTAGTGTAAGCTGCTTCGTAAGAAAAATCCATCCTCAATGTTGAGTTTCTTTGCTGATTGCCACATCATGAATTAGAAATATAGGTACGTTCCTTTGACAATGCTGAAGTGATGATTAGATATCAGCTATCACTCTCCATATGTACATGGATGAGTTTGTGTCTCGTGATGTCTCTTCCATGTCCATGAAGTCGTTTCTTATGCGCGAATCCTGGGGTGTGGGGATAGCTGCATCTCTCTTACGTTAAACGATTTTTCACATGTAGGTTTGTACATTTCACTCCTCTACTGTTATTTGAGAGAGAGAGAGAGACCCTTTTTAACGTGATAACCTGCGGGCAGATGCAACAAATATGCTCGCGCATAATTTGCAAGAGGCAAAGCTATCTTTTCATTACATTCTTTCGGGAAAAAAAAGTCGAAACAGTCCAAGACACACCCTTTCACACTATCCCTAACTACTACAAACATGCTATATATTACCTGAACCTCTACATGGCCTGATACATCGAATCTATCTTGCCACCGCCTTAACAATTTAACATCACAGCGCATCGTACTGCCCAAATGGATGCCATCGCACCATCGAAGAGCACGCTCCAGAATATCATGATGAAGCAAAGTCTGGACTCGTTATTTCTATCCTTCAATCGTCAGCAAAACAGCTAACCGCCGTTGAGCAGAGTATTCCGATGCACTCCTCCAGTAATCCGTGGTCTAGAGAGGAAGTCTGATTAAAAAAAAAACTAATGTAGTACCCAATCTATCCTAAGAACCCAAACGACAATGTCTGCCAAAGAAGGGTCCCCACTCCTGCCCATTCTCAATCATTTCATAGTACCCTCATACAATCGTGCACAATATGACAGCTCATTGCCTTGGCCCGCATTAAACCCGTGTACTTCTTCACCTCTGCTCATCCCTCCCCTTTCCATAAACCTCCCTAAGCAAGAAAGTTCCGTGTTCAAAAACTCCACCAATCACTTCATATCACAGGTTAACAAGAATACCTGCTCTTCAAGGGTCTGGTTATAAATGGGGAAAGGACATCAGAACGGATGGCATTACACTACAACATGTTCCTATGCTTGGTTACCCAAAGAAGCGAGTGCGATATAGCATTTCCTTGTAGAGCAGTACTTGGAAGGAAAGAGGCCAAATTCACAGTGCAATATCGACTTTAAAATCAACAGTGTTGCAAGCATACTCCATTGGTGACATAACATATCTGTCATGACTCTCCAATTCCCATTCAGCATACATAATCATGCAACCCGCTTTGCAAAAGAAAAGGGAGTGACAATATGCCACTTCTCACACCACAACTAACGGGCATACACTCTGACTAAGACGATACTGCAATTGCCCTTCTCGATTCAAAATATCCAACGTTAAACACCCAGCAATATCAATTCTTCAACGCCGTGTATTCCTCCCGCCCACCATACAATACAAGTCACGTTTTAAACCGAACCTCCCTCGGCATTCGCATGAATTTTGCTTTGGAATATGCCCCTGCGCCAGCCTGATCCCACAACCGCTTCGTTAAATATGCGCATGAAAGGGGGGGGGTGTCTCTTTCGAGCGAGAATTCTTAGGTAAGCTTCTGCTTGATGAAGAAGGAGCGCAGATGCGATAGTTGCCAGACGCAAGTGACACCGAGAACGACGAGCTGGATAATTGACCAGCGGACGACGCGCGAGTTTGTGTGTTCGGACTGGTCGCGGAATTCGGCCTCGCGCTCCTGTATAACATGTTAGCCTACTTGCACGTATATAGCCTCCGATTTTCAGTTTGGTGGATCGCAGTCAGACGTACTCTCTGGAAGACCTGTTCTCGCCTGACGTCCAGTAGTCGCGAGTTCAAGTCCTTGACCTTCTGCACCAGCGTCTCGACCTTGTCCTTGTCCGTGCTCTCGATCCTGCTCGTCTCTCCAATCGCCATGTCGAGGGTGAACCTGACAGTACCGTGGATACCTTGGTTCAACCAACCACCTCCGCCCTGGACATTCTGGGGAATGACACAGATCCTGTGCTGTCCGCTGTCGGCAGCGCTGAAAGTGAAGCGGCCTTCGGCAGAGCCTCGTTGGGCCACGATGCGGTGGTTGTCGTCGAATGTTTCTTCAACGGTTACGAAGACGCCGACTTCGGATTTGGATAGGTAGGACTTGGTCGCGTCGTCCCAGGGCTCAGCGTGGTAGTGGCCTGATATTGTTAGTTATGGCTCTTTTGCTCTGTTCCAAAGTCCAGCAGTCTTGGAAGACCAAAGCGAAAGAGTAGCCCGTACCAACAACCAGTGTATCCTTGGGCAATTCCTCGTAGAAGCACTTCTGGACTGCGCCGTCTAGGAAGAAGTGAAGTGCTTGTGCCGGAACCGCCAGGGCAGCAGCGAGCAGGACTGTTGGCTTCCACATTCTGAGAGGTCGAGAGTCACCCCGCGAAAAAGGATTGGTCGTAGCGCGGAGTTTGAGTGTTGGTGAGCTTGTGCACTTGGGAATCCCGGAGCTCAAAGTGCATGTGTCGAGTTCCAGAAACTCCAGGTGTACGTTCCGAAAGCGGTTAGACTGTCGACACGTGCGCCGCTCCTTTGTTTGGCGTGCTGAACCCCCACCACCTGGAGTTGATTACATGCATACTTTCAACTATGGGAATTTATGCATCTTCTTCTTCGTTTGTTTGCGAATATCAGGAGAGACAATACTCTCTCAAAAGTGCATCCATATAGTGCTCCGGGACTTTTGCGACCAAGGCCATGTTCAATTCCATCCAGCCTCTATGAACAAGGCATTGTTTTTACGTCTGACTAGCCTTTAGTCTACCAGATACTGATCTAACAGCTCTATACTCCTCATCTATATCCCTAGTCGAATCGACGTCGACTGTCATGATTCAGGTTACATGCCCAGATGGGCATATCGTAAGACAGCCCCGCAAATACGACTTTTACCTAGGTAAAGGATCCCAATCACGGCATATGTATATGCACAAGATGCAAGTCCGGACCTCGAAATCCGAATGCGCTTACCGGTATAAAATCAAGAACTCACTTCCAATCATTTTTTAAAAGCTTATTTTCTAGCTTCATTGTCTCAAACAGGACTGCAATGTAAAACACTTGACATATCGCTACATCGCAAAGCATTCCTCATCCCATACCACAACACCCAACAGCAACAACAATGGCCCTCTTCGAACCCTCCCTCTCCACTCTCACATCCCCAAACTCCACCCCAAAAACAATCCTTATAACAGGCGGCTCTTCGGGAATCGGCCTCGCAACCGCCACCCTCCTCTCCACCCTCAACCCGCACCACAACCTCGTCCTCGTAGACCTGCACCCCCCACCCCCAACCTTCACGCACCCGGCCTCGCACCTCCTCGTCCACACCTGCGACATCACCTCCTGGCCCGCCCAACGCGCCGCCTTCGCCGCCGCGCACGAAAGATTCTCCCGTATAGACGCCGTCTTCGTCAACGCCGGCATAACCGAACACGCCGACCAATTCTTCACCTCTTCCCTCGACGCCTCGGGCAACCTAGCCGAGCCCGACCACCGAGTCCTCACTCTAGACCTCAACGCCGCCGCCTCCACCACCAAACTCGCAATCCACTACTTGCGCCAGAATGGCAGCGACTGCGCGGGCTCCATAGTCCTAACAGCAAGTCTAGCAGGCTACCTCGGTTCCGCGGGTGCCCCCCTCTATTCCGCTGCCAAACACGGCCTCGTCGGCCTCGTCCGCGCCCTCAAGCAAGAATGCGCCAAATTACGCATTGCCATTTCGCTCGTCGCCCCCGGTATAACGCTCACCCCCATTCTTGCAAATGCTAACCCGGAGTTGCGCCATTTATCCCCCGAGCAGCGTGCTAGCGAAATGGCTAAATCTGGTATGCCGATTAACTCGCCTGATGCAGTGGCCAGGGCAGTGTGCGGGTTGATTGGGGAGGGAATGGCGGCGAACGGGAGGGGCGTTTGGGTCCAGGGGGAGCAGTTTGCGGATGTGGAAAAGGGACTGATTAAGAGTAGGGAGGCGTGGATGGGGAGGGAGATGTTGGGCTTGTTCAAGGGCGGACGGAGGACGCCGATATTTGCGAGGTTGGAAGAGAAAGACGATAAAGTCAAGGCGAAGATGTGATGATTGCTCCGAGACACGAAAAAAAAAGTCATGCAAACAGAAGAGCATAGGATTTGTAAATAATAAGCAGCAGAGGGTATTTGTACATTTGTTTAGAAGACATAGCCTAATTCCATGTATCCGTTTTACTGATGGATGGGAATCATGGAAACCCCCCCCCAATTTCTTTCCCTTAGCCTTGTAGCTTTAAATTCATTTCCCCCGCAAACGCCAACGCTATGCAAATGTTCAAGGCACAAAGGGGGATAATATCAACAACCCATGAAGACGACGACAATAACAACAACAACGAAAAGAAAACAACAAGCTTTCTACTTTCTCGCTCGTTTGCTGCTCATCTCGCTCCCTTGTGAAAAGACACTTGCACTTCTCTTGTGCCCTTGGCCAGACGCGCTGTGACTCGTTGCTCGAGACTGTTGTTTGCTGTCGTCCTCGCCTTCGGCATCCACATCGCCATCATCGGCGTCTTCGCCATTGAAACCACCTTCATCTTCTTCGCACTCGGCGTCGTCCTCGGCATTTTCTGCATCGTTGCCTTCTTCGTTGTCGTCGTTGTCTCCTTCGGCATCGTCGCCATAGTTCTTGTTGACATCGTCTTCATCGTCGTTATCCCCGTCGGCATCAGCATCCGCGCCGGGCGTCTCTTGCGAATCGCGTACTTCTTGTTTCGGTCTGCTCTCGCTTTCCTCGCTGGCGCCGCCGTTGTTTCCGTTTCCACTACCCATGCGTCGTTCTTTCATAGCAAGCAAAACTTTACATTCTCCCTCTTCCTTCTCGCGCACTTTTCGCACATCGAGCAATTTGCTAACCTTGGTAACCAAAACTTCAAAGACTTCACCCACTTTGCTAGTGGGTATTGGGACAATGTCACTCACACCCAGCGCTGCAAGCATTTGGCCAATCTTTTGCGTCTGGACATTGCTCTTGGCCTGTCGCATCTTGAGCAACTTGTCAGAGCCAAACGTAACACCTGATGTGAGCCGGTCGTGTGTTGATACGTTGAAGCGATGTTCTTGGTGTGGAGAGAGATGCTTGACAGGCGTTTGGGCGGGTGTTTGTTGGTTCTGTGCCATGCTTTGCCGGCGATTTGCGGCGGATAGTTGTTGTTGCGCTGAGCCGGGAGTGTGTACCATGTCGTTGGCAGAGAGGCTGAGCCGACCAGGCCCTGACCCACCACCGGCTGCACGCTTTTTGCTGCGGTCTTGTTGAAATAGTTGTTGGAAGAGAGCTTGTAATGCTTGTGATGATGTAAAAGCCTGTAGCCCGGCCGATGCTTGTGGGTTCTGTGGTGGTGCATCGAGCCGTGCCCGGAGTTCTTCGCGTTCGGCATCGAGACGGTTGGCAGCCATGTTGATGCGCTGGAGCTCGGTGAGTAAGAACTCCTCCTCCTTGACCTCGTCCATTGTGCGGTTGATGAGCGCTGTAGCCAGCATTTTGCGGTTCCTTTCCATGACGGGATCGAATTTGGTGAGCATCTCGTAGAGGCTGTATTGGTCGGCATCCATGGAGACTTCTGGTATGCGCTGCTTCATGAGTTTCGCAGAGATGTCGTAAAAGCGTGCCTTGAGGTCTTCCAGTGATCGCTTTTTTGATGGCGCAAACGGCATCGTCGCGAGTGCTTGGTCGCCACTGTCTGTCAAGTCTGGCGCGTACTGTCGCGACGGCTGATAGTCGTAGCGGTCCCATATGACAGGCCATCGGTATGAGTAGTCTCGGACGACCTCAAACAAGTAGTCTGTCTCTTCGCGGCTCCAGTCGTCGCTGCGCAGGAACTGGTCGTACTCCTCGTCGGTGAAGCTGGGCATGTCGACCTTGATGTCGTACTTTGCGTAGTCTGAGCATGTTTCGACATAGGTGTCCGAGGTTTCTGTCGCGTCGCCTTCGTGCATCGTCGCGTCATCGGCTTCCTGTACAGGTGGTGCGGCTGTGGGCTTGCGCCGCCAGTGCCTCAGGACAAGGCCATCGGCACGCGCGGGATTGGTAAAGGGCTGTTGTATCCTGCGCAACGCGATTAGTCCATCCTCTTGCATCTCTCTTTTGCTATACGTACCATTTCTTTGCCGGCCCTGTGCTTTGCCTCTTCGCCCTGTACGCCTTCTTCTCCTCGTAGACGGCGACGGGCGGCGGCCGTTCACCATACAGCGCAGCAACCTCGCGCGCAACGCCCTCTGGTCGAATGAGAGTCAGTCTCGACCTTTTGACGATTTCCCAAGGAAAGACGTAAGAGTTGCCAAACGTACGTATCTTCCTGCTCCCTCCCGCAGGCTTTGACCGCTTCTGTGTCTGCGCCGCCAGTGCTGCTGAACCTACTGTCTTTGGCGCATCACCGCCGGCAGCAGGCAGGCCGAGCATATCGCGCACATCGCGTCCCGACGCCATCGCAACTATCGCAAGGCGCCGTCCGTCGATGAGCGGGTGAAAGGAGAGGGTGCGGTTGATGGAATCGCAGGCCCCAGGCTGAGTGGACGAGCTTAATTTCGATGTTGGGAAGTCGCGTTGGACCCTGCGGCGGCGGGTACCTCACGTGTGAGAGAAATCAATATTTGGCAGAAAATCGGGTTGGGTGGGCATAAAAAAAACCCAAAAAGGTGCGCGCAAAAGTATTCAAATGGGAATGCGACCAAAATCAAGGCAAAAAGGCCGAACAAGCCGCAGTCCAGGTTCTCTGCTGCCGCTACAGGTTGGTACAGCTATGGAGTCATGGATTGCCGCTGTTAAGGCACCTTCCAATCAAATACGCAAAAAGGCCATAGCTCCAGGCCATCTGATCACGACCCCTCTTAGCTCCCTTCAGAACCGTGTCAAGTCTCTCTGATGGCTGCCACCATCTACCTGTCTAACCGGCTGCTGCTCAAGGACAAGTGCAGCAGCGCCCTCCAAAAAACAAAAAGAGGCGCCATGGCAATGCACCCGTTTGGCGTGGTGAGTTGATCTATTTGCGTTCTGCTCAACTACTCTACCTGAACTAAAAGCGCGCTCCGTCTGTTTCTTTTCGTCTCGGACCTTCGCTCGCGCTCTGTACAAAGAATACAGTACTGCCGTGGGACTTGAAAAGAGACTCCTTTACATGCTATATTTTCCTCGTACCAAAAAAACAGAACAAAAAAATTGGATAAAGAAATTGACATGCCACAAGTGCAAGCCCTCGCCAAGCACACCTCAACGCCGCAAGCGCCCAATCGAAAGCACTCGCACTCCCACAACGCATGGCCGCCAGGTCATGTGGTCTTGCAACACGGGAGCGCGAACATGAAGACAAAAAGATGGTAGTGATGTTTTTTTTCGGCGCTGATGAGAGATCCGGGCTCGTGTGGGAGGCAGTTCGGTCGATCGGTCGTCGTAACTATTACCGTGGAAGGAGATTTTCGATCCCGTCTATCAATCATTACAAGATACCTATACAGGAAGAAAACGTGACCGAAGGAATACTATCGCTCAAAGAACGGACTCCAGGATGCAACGCAAAGGGAAGGAAACCAAGCTTGAGGGCCGCGACTACTACTTGCTGGCGCCGCAGCATAGCGCGTTTGCCAGTTTTTGCATGAAGCTCGGCTTCTCGGGAGACTGCTGTCTCGGTTGTTGAGGAGTTGGGCTGCTGGCAGGCGCAGCGCGGTTCTGTGACAAGTTTTGCTGACTGTGCTGAAACTGCGCTTGTGTCGATGCGCCCTCAGGAGGTGCGAGCTCACCCATGCTCTTCCTCTTAATCTGAGAATCACGGTTCATGTTCTCTCTTGGGCTTCTTCCTTGCTGAGCGCGTGTCGCTCCAGGCTTGGGCAGGGGCTCGTTTAGGCGGTGGTGGTCGATGGGGAGGTGCGTCTTCTGCTGCCTGTGCTGCTGGCCCTGGAGATTGACAGCCATGGACGAGTTTGGGTTGACGTTGGAGTGATGCATGGCTTGAACAGCGGATGGGTGCGACTTCATCGCCTCCCAGCCCTTGCCATTGTTCAACTTCATCCAATCGTACTCGCCATCCTCAATTTCTCCAGTGCTCTTGAGGGCCTGGGTAAAGAGCTCCCGGAGGTAGTCGTAGTCAGGGGTATCCTCGAAGCCCAAGTTACGAACGTAGCTGAGGTACTTGTTGAACTCCTCTGCGTATCATTAGTATGAAACAAGCTTGTCGTGGCTATATTCAACGTACCAGGGAAGCCATCACAGAGGTCCTTGATTGGAGTAGTCTGCTTCTTCTCTCCAATCTTTTCGTACTTCTGCTTGTTGGTGGCAGCCTTCAGGCCTTGCCATGGCAGTCCGCCGCGCAGGAAGTACATGAAGACGTGGCCGAGGGCCTCGAGATCATCACGACGCGACTGTTCGCGTCCCAAATGGGTGTTGATACTCATGTATCGAGCGGTACCGGACAGAGACTTGCGTTCCCGGTAAGGGATATGCTGCTTGGTCTTGGGGTCACGGTACTGCTTGGCCATACCAAAGTCGACCACATGGATGACATTGGCGCTCTTGGAGCCAGGGCGACCGATGAGGAAGTTGTCGGGCTTGATGTCGCGGTAGATGAGATTCTTCTCGTGGATGGTCTGGACGCGCGAAAGCTGCCAAAAGGTAAGTACGTGAGTAGGACGGTCAATTCGTTGTCATGCATACCATCTGCTTCGCTACCATGACAACAGTCTTGATGGAGAACTTTCTGTTGCAGTGGTCGAACAGGTCCTCCAAACTGGGGCCGAGGAGGTCAATGACCAGAATGTTGTGGAGGCCTTCCTGGCCAAAGTAATAAACATTAGGGATCCCGGCTGTTTGTGGTCAGTCTTGTTCTTGAGATGGAAGTGTGTGGTCCGTGATGTGCGCAAATGCCGATGCCGAGGCTAGCAGTGGGTGTAGACAACAGACATTGCAGTTGATGAGATGAATACAACAACATTGACGATGAAAGTTAGCAGGCATCGACAGAGCATTGTCCATACGCTGCGCGACCAAGCATTGACAGGTCTGGTCAGGTATGGGTGTGTGTAGTGTCCCTGCAGAAACACGTGCCGGGGCAGGGCTGGTTGGACACAACAGGCGGTAAAGGGGGGAAGGAAAGCAGAGACTCACGGCAGCCCACAAGGATCTTGTAAGTGCGATATTCATCACGCAGCTGAGGAGCATCGCTCTTCCTCGGCTCGAACTTGATGGCAACCTGCTGCTGGTTGAGCAGGTTGGTGCCCTCGAAGATGACGCCGAAGCTGCCTTCGCCGATCTTCTTGCCGACGCGATAGTGCACGCCGACAACGTTGGAACTCGTGCTGCCGCTGGCCATGGTGACGGAGGTGTATTGGCGTGGTGGTGACGAGTAGGAGGAGATGGAAGGAGGGAGGAATGGCTGTAGCGGAAGTCGTCGTGGTGGTTGTGGCGACAGCGAGGCAGGGCCGCAACCGTTCTCCGGTGATGAGGCTTGGGGCTATGCAGCCGGGGGACGCGACTGGGCGTCCTTACCAAGGGAAGAGTGTCGGGTAGGAGGAGGAGGAGGGTCGGTCGAATCGAGGGCGAGTCGAGAGCGACGAGGCTGCTGACGGCAGCGTACGAGTTGACGGGGAAGTCAGAAGAATGGACGTGAGACGACGGGGTGGGTAGTGAAAAAGAGCAGCCGACTCGAAGGGTGGAAAAGGCGTGGAGAAGGGGCTGCTGGGAGCGACACTGCTGGCCCGTGCACGGCGCACCTTAGCCTGCATCCGGCTCACTAGTAGCCAATTCATCACAGCGAGCGCGAGCACGGGACTGTGACCACCTGAGGGCGACGACCTGTCCCGACGCACTTGCCGGGCGGTTGTCATGGAGGGTGTGTACATACATGTGTGTACGTATACGTGTGTGTATGTGTATGTACATGTACGTGTTTTGTATATGTACGTATACATTGTATGTATGTTTATATATAAATATGTGCACAAAGTACCATACATGTGCCAATGGCGCCATGTCCCAAGGCTGTCCCCTCGCCCTCGTTCCGCGGTACATGGACTGCCAGGGCGAACGGCGTGCATGTGCGTGTGTGTTTGTGTGTGTGTGTGTGTGTGTTGCGGCCCACGGCAACCAGACGGACTGCTGTCATGTGTTTTGTTGGCTGGGTGCTACGTACTTAGTGCTGGTAATATGTAGTGAATACGTATGTCCCGTGCCAGTGTGTACCTGCAGAACTGCCCACGCCCAAACCAGCATGCCTCCGAGGAAAAAGCAGCGCTCCCATGCCTGGTCGCGGAGATTCGACAGTCGGTCCCGCAACCACACACGACACTGGCGCGCGTGCGCCCAAGGGGAAAAGGCGTGCGACCCAGACAGAGCCCATCGTAACCACGGCCAGCATCGACGCCTACAGCGAGCCGGCTATCCACTGGCGAGCGATGATCTTTTACGGCAAGTTGCCCCAATCTGCGCCCGCCGCACACCGCTGCAGCGTTCCCAAGCAACCAGGCCGCGGCTGGCCATGCTTGTCGTAGCTGCTTCACCCCCCGAGACAGTAGCTAACCGTCCACCTGAGCGCCACGCCGACTACGGTACGCGACCTGGTCCGCCTCACCGTCGCGCTGGCTATCTCGCTGTCTCTGGACGACGGCGTGCATCCAACGGCCACGGGCTGCGCGCGTTATTGGCTGCGCGTCGCCTTCCGCCCTCACTCGCTGGCGCCACATTCCGCCCTCGCCAAGGCCAGTCCCCACCGTCAAATGAACGCTCAGGCCCACAGAACACAGTCGAGACCCTGGCCAATACGCCGTTGTGCATGTCACTATTCATGGATGCTCGCCAATGTTCATGCATTACCCGAATCGTCAAATCTTATACAATGCCGTCCACAACAGTCCATCCATCCCCATCCCCCCCTTCCGCGACCTAGTCATGACCGCCTCACAACGCCTGCACCACGGCCCAGTGCTACAAATACAGCCATGTAGAAGAAAGCAAAAATAATGATAAAAAAAAAGAAGAAAAAGAACATGGAGAAGAAGAAGAGAACACGAAGAAAAAGAAAAGAAAAACAGCCCGCCTGCGCGTTTGGTGGCTACAGGTTGCCCAACGCCGTCCTTAGATGCTTCATGCTTGCTTGCTCGCTTACCCAGCCTTCTCCGCGCCCGATAAACTCCCGAATACGAAGCCGACTCCCAGCCACAGCCCATCACTCTCACGACTCCAGCATCTCAACATCGCGTTCCTGCTCCAACGCGCTCTCATCGTCTCCATCAAATGTATCCGACCCTGCTGCTTCTGCCTCAATCTCTGCCTCAGCCTCAGCCTCAGCTCCCACTCCATTGACTGTCATCTCGGGCTCGGCAGGCGCCGCTTGCGCTTTGCCCTCGAGCACTAACTCCTCGTCATACATTGCCCTGCCCGCCTTCCATGCTTCCTTGAACCAGTCGCTTAGCCTGTTCTTCTCCAGGTGCTCTTGTAGAATATCGTCGTCAAGCAGGTTGTCCCTGATAATAGGTTCGCGGAGATCCTCGGCTGCAAAGCGCACGCAAAGCTCGCCATGCGTACCCCCTGCCCCCAGAAGATCTCGCAGGCTCTTGGGCCATACAATCCGAGCAAATGGGTTCTCGGCTGCGGAAACGTTAGCGGACGAATACCCTTTGCTAAGACTTGGCAGCTTACCACACATCCTGAACAAGGCCCGGAATGTCCATGATACTGCAGTATCCCGGAGCACATCGGTGATCCTAGCGTCCGTAATGTCCCTTGTGTTGTTGATCGTAGCCCAGTCATCTTTGATAGCCAGTCGCTTCCACACCAGCTTCAGTAGGCCTTCGCGTGTCGTCCGATGAATGTTTTGCCAGCTCACAACTAGGACTCTAAAGGCGTAGACGAACTCGTCTCCTCCCAGCAGAGTCGTACCCTCCTCGCTGTCATCCGCATTCATCAAGGTAAGAATGTCAATCATGAGAGCCGCGTCGATCACCTTGTGCTGCACAAGATTCTCAAAACCTTCCTTGAGAATCGCCTGATGCGCTGGTCTGTCCTTGAGACGGCCTTGCCCAAACTCATTCATCAGCAGTTCGATGGCAGAGTCCTCGTCTAGAGCACCCGTAATCACAGGGAGCAGTCGCTCGTAGACCTCCTCTTGGATCTTGGTGTACTCCAACTGCTGTTCAATGCTCTGGAACATGGCTTCGCGCATCTTCAGAGCCTTTGGCTTCTCTCGGCGCCCATCAAACAGTGGTTGCTGTTCGTCGCCCTCTTTCGCCTCTTTCTTGCATAGGAGAGCGAGCTTGGCCATGGACAGCTCCACACGCTGACACCACGAGTTGGTCTCCTGCTTCGAACCAGCCTCGTACAGTGCCTCGGCTGCGGCCTCGTAATCTTTCTCGCCGCATACATCGTTGATCCATGCCAGCCGCACACGTGAAGGTTCAGAGCGCAAAAATTTGGTAAGCGCTGGTTGGTTGAGGTAGTCCTTCATGAACAGCTGGCCCGCTTGGTTCTCGGTAATGTACTTGTTGTAGAAGGCTCCAGCCCACTCGTCGCCGTAGATGGCAAAGTAGCGCGCGATACGCTCCTTGATCCGGTTGAGCTTGACTGTGCTTTCCGCCTGCTCCATCTTGCTGCGTGTGCTCGCCTTTTCTGATTCGAGCCAGTTCGTCTCTTCCCAAATGAGGCTCACCAGCGTGGGCATGTCCCGGTACTGTTCAGCCAGCTTCATACCTTCGGTTGCGAGCCCAATCTCCATCAAGCCCATAATATGCGATGGTCGGACATTATTGTTCCATTCATCCTTAAGGCTGCGGCCCATTGCTCGCGTCTTCTCATCACTCTGCGCAAGAGCCCATTGGAAGCGCTCGATATGCGTTTGACAACCCAGCTTCACCAGGCGAGGATTGTCTTTGCCAATCTTTTGCGCAAGAATCTCCTGGTAGCCTTCTTCGTAGTTTTCCACGGCAAGATTCCGGCCAACGTCAATGAGACTGCGAATTGAGCTGACAATGTTGTGAGATGATGTCCAGAACTGGGGAAGCAGGTCGTAGCCTTCTTCTGGTCTGAGAATGCCGTCGTCGAGACAATCATCATCGAGCCCATACAATTCTACATTGGCTTGCCGAAACTCAAAGGCAGCCTCCAAAGCCACAAGCATGACATCAGTGCCTTCACTGAGCCTCTGCATAATTGACCCCTGTTCCTTCGCACCCTCTTTCATATAAAAGGTTCGCAGGTAGAACCAGCCCCAAGGAATCAACACGCCTAGTGAATCGACATCCTTGAGGAAGAATTGTCGGATAGTATCGGTCTCGCCAAGTTCACGGTCAATGGGCGTCTTGTAGCGCTCATTCAGGGCTCTAATGATATCGCTCATTAGAATCTTTTCCGGATACGCGTCTGGACGAGCTTGCTGATCCTGCAGTTTGTCCTGGTACCAGTTCCACAGCTTATGTGCAGCCGTTAGCTTTTCCGCGTGCCAAAGCAGCCGCCACTTTGTATCAAAGGATAGTGGTGGGTAATTGCTTTGCAGTTGCGAGATCAAAGTTTGCAAGGCGCTAGTGCGTTGCTGGAATTGTTCGTCCATATTTGAGGTGGTCTTCTCCAGGTAGTCGTAGGATGAGCTCAAAATGCCAGCGCTAATGGCACGCGCCGCCTCCGCAGTCTCGTCCTCTGGAAACGAAAACCGTGACTTGACTGAAAAATCAATAATGTTGCCAGGAATAGTGCTGAAGAATGTTGCTTGCTCAAGCTTGCTTAGTGCTGTAACCTTGGCTCGCTCATTATCCTGCTCGTCCGTACTTGGTGATAGTGCACTGATCTGCAAAAGTCCGAATTGTTGGACAAAGATGAGTGCGGTCGCTCGCTTGTCCTTTCGTAGTGCTATCTCCAGGGCATTCCCAGATATCGTAACATCTGGACGGAAGTATATTGTGTCTTGGAAAGGCAGGCTGGGTCGTCCGGCGTCTGCAAGTAGTTGTGCTTCAGGGCTTTCTTCGGGTCGGGTGAGCGCAGTCACACACACGGCGCCTGGGAACTGCACATATGCGGTGTGTCCGGGTTGCGGGACCAACAGGGTTCCGGTGGGCTCCTTTGGTAGCTGGGGTTGGTGAAAGTTGCGAAGCGGAATTACTCTGTTGACTGTGCCTCCGGTTCCTGATAAGACCAGTTCGAGGAGAGAATAATTTATCGAATCTCGACCAGACAGGGCCACCAATACGAGAAGCTCAACAACATCATGTCTCTGCTGTTGTTCGACAATCGCAAAGTCCAACACATGCACATCCTGCTGACTGCGTATCTCCGGCACTGTGTCAACCTGGAGCGCCGAAAGAATTGAATCGTGTACATCCACATCCTGGTGATGGCTATGTTGTCCTGACCAGCTCAAATCCCAAAGCTGAAAGAGTCCGTTCTTTGTTGCGGATATGACATCCATATGGCCCTTTGACTGCGAAGTGCGGGCCTTGACTGAGGCAATGGTTTTGCGAATCGATCCTCCCAATAGGCCCTTGAGGCTGAAGAAGCTGCCACCCGAACTATTGGGCGCGCTCAGAACGGTGGTTACAACATTGGGTCTGCCTTGTGAGTCGCGCAGGGTAAGTTGAGCCAACCTGCCGCTGCTAAAGACCAGGACATAGCCGGCATGCTCGACGTCTACCAGGTCGGTTATGGTTTCCCCAGAGTATAGCTTGACGAAGCCCTCCACTCCTTGTTGGCGCTGGGGATAGAGGCTTCGGGTATCGGCGCTGTCGATGCTCTCCCAGAAACTAATTTTGCCTGTTGAAGGCGCGAGTGCGACGACACCGAAGTCGTTCGTAGGGCCGTTGCGGACGATGGCACCTAATGGCAGAGGCTCAGGTAGTCTTAGACCAAAGCTCAGACTTAAGGAGACGACCTTTGTAGGGCCGTTCGGGTTGCTATAGTCCCAGACGAGGGCTCGATCCGAAGTCAGGGCGAGCGCGAGACCGGCTGAGGGGAGTGCGGTTGCATATATGGGGGCTGGTGATATCAGTTAGCAAGCGCGCGTCGGACGGTGTGAGGCTGCGGCATACTCGAAGGGCGGAGAAGCGCTGACGGAAAGCCGGGGAGTTTCTTTACGCTGTAGTTTGCGTTTTTTGTCTATAACGTATTTTGTCAGTGATGGCCAATGTCTGGGCTACTCTGTAGACTCACAAGATATGAGCCAGCCTCTTCTTTGGGCGCGCGCTGCTTTGGTGCTGTCTTCTTCTCGCGGACGGGCATGTCAACCAGAACGACGGAATTCTCGACGCTCTGAACTGCATGACCATTAATCTGAACGCTCCCATTTCCATTCATGTGCGCGCCGGCTGGGTCCTTGAAGGCCTCATCGTTGAGCTTACTGCGCTTCCGGCTCCGTTGCTGCTGGGGGCCGTCCGAGTCCTTGCGCTGGCGGCGTCGGGGATTGCGCAGGGAGCTGCGCGCGCTCTGAATCGAAGCCTCTGGCGAAAACATGATGGACGGTGTGTTTTGAGGTGGTTTAGAACGCGAAAGAGCGCGCCGGTGATGGTGTTGGCTCTTCGCTTGGGTTGTTGGTGATTGACAACTAAGAATGCGTCTGTTTTGGAAGCTTTGGTGACAGGGATCCGATCAACGCTAGGACACGGAGTTAAACAACGTGCTCTGCAAACGGATCTCGTACCCTGAGGCCAACCTTTCACAAACGTGGCGCATCAGAATTGGCTATCTAACGATTTCTTGCACATGCATGCATGCATGCTGCTGCGCCCTCAAACCTGTGCGCTTTCATCTACCCATCCATGCACTATATGCTCTCGTTGCACTGCAAGTACAAGCCCAAAAGGATCCCCAGGTACCGTCAAACTCTGAACGCAACTGGCGCTTCCTGCGTGTCCCACCGGCTCAAATGTGGTTCTTGACCAGAGAAAAAACCAAGCACAAACACAAACACAAACACAAACACAAACCTTCAGATTGGCTGTTGTTTCATCACGCCAGGCAACGGAAAGCGGGTTTTGAAGATTCGTTTCTCATTTCTCATAAAGTTACTTATTACAATTTATGTCAGGTACATGAAGTGAAGGCTTTGCATCGCAGCTGTCGACGTAGTAAATAAAACGACATGCTCCACACTGTACAGATGGTCCCAAAGACCCGACGGCAGTCACCAGGCAATGGCTTCCCACGAATCAACTAGCCAGTCGAACCGCAGCCATACCGATACCACTCACGTCGTTTGTGCTTGCAGCAACTAGAACTTTTTGCCATGGTCCTCCTCAGCAATGCTGTTCTCGGTAGAGGTGGTGCTCTGCTTCTCGAGCTCCTCGCCCATTGGGCCGTGGATTGATTCTTCGAAGACGGGCTCAGTCTCGATAGTCTCGAATTTGGTCTTGAAGTCCTTTAAGTTATGGGTCGATGAGTTACTTCGACGGCGAGCATTGGCCATATTAGGCCTGATGTCTTCGACTTCGTCGCCCATGGCACCCCTGCATGTACTGTCAGCCTACTATGTCTTGAGGGCGAAAGGAGGCATGTGATGAACAGCAGGTAGCGCTGCAATAGATTCGTCGGGTCTTTCGGAACATTTGCTGAGGATGGGCAGGAGGGTGTAAGACTTACCAATTGCCTTTGCCGCTGCCGCCCTTCTTTGTTTTGGTTGGGTCAGTGTCGGCATGACCGGATTTGGCAAAGTACTTGGGAAGACGTGCTTCGCGCTCGGCAGTGCCATCGGCAATGCCAGCGTGGTCACGGTCAGTGTACTTGTGGGAGCGAGTCACTAGGTTTAACGGTCAGCATCTGGCGTGGAATTGTATACTACTCGCATTGAGGGCGAGCCATGGATGACGTTATGAGCTTGAGTGAATCCAGCGACAAGTAGATACCAGCGTGGAGTAGATATCAGCGAGTGATATAACGACAAGAGACACTTACTTGTTAGTGTGTAATTGGTGGAGTAAAGTGTGTGTAAGTGTATAATGTGAGAAGGTTGATACGGGAAGGTCGATGTGAGAAGAAGGTTGATGTGAGGGTGGTGTCGAGCTGAAGTAGATGAGAACGGAGCTCGGGATTACTCCAAGCGTGCTTAAACGTACTCTGGAGCAGCGGGTCAGTACATGGTCTCGTGATAGGAGCTTTGGCCCGATGGCGTCTTCTTGCGTAGTAAAGCAGCACAACCGGTTTGCGTACCTTGCAGATCTGACTGGAGTTGGGTTGAGTCACAGCAGAGATGAGCACAAGAGCAATGGCGCGAGTTGAGGAGGGGAAGAAGAGCGTTGATCCGGTCAAGACTTAGGGCAGGCGTAGTGTACCTCACGCGTATAGTTCTCAGAGCGGGGAAGCTGGCAACAGCACCCGGTGCTCCCTTTATATGGGAAGGCACCTACACCACCACGGGGCCTTGTTGGTGCCATTATCTAGAAGGTTCGCTTGCAAGGACCTGATGCTGGCTATTGCAATGTGTAGCGCTGTAGAAGGTAAAGTTGAGGCCAGCGTGGTTTTATCAATCGGATCTTCGGTCCCTGAGCTCTGTGAGGAAAGCAACTGGGGGAGGAGGGGAGCTGGGTACGTCACTTGGTACCTGGCGCATGCTGGTCGCGTGCTTAGAGCAAGAGATCCGAGACGAAATGCTGACAACACCGGCCCAGACTGGTTCAATTCATCAGCCCAGCCATACCTGGGTACTTGTATATATCCAGTGTGCACACAAAGCCCTCGGATTGCGCAGTATCCAAAGTTACTTGGCTCACAACCTCGAGCGCGCAGCGTTCTCTACCCCGGATTCCACAAGTACCTCATGAGCGCTAATGCACCAGCCCCACATAGGCCGGCCAAAGTCATGCGCCGTGCCTCAGTGGCCCCGGCATCACGTGAGGGTCAGCTCGTTTCCGCCCTCGCCATCGGCCCTGGGTCGTATGACCAATCGCCGCGGATTTGTTGCTTGCATCAGCACGCCTCCGAGGCCGCAGACTATCTTGACAAAAGTTTCCCGGCCACGCCTTGGTACATCCACTGTTTTTTTCCTCAAATTTCTGCTTCTCTTTCGCAAGACCTCTTGCTTTTACATTGCATTTTGCGACACAAATTTGCCCCTCCATCCGCACACACACGACGCCACTGTGCCCCGCCATGGCCCCGCGATGCTTACTTATCGGTACGCCGTCCATCGCAGCGCATCCTGAGCAACTTGATAAGGTCTACGAAATCCATGACCGCAAATCAACAGACTTGCAGATGCTGGACCGCATAGCGGCCGGTCTCGTCAATCTGCCCGCCTCTACGTACGATGTTGTCCTTCTCCTTGCCGACGCCGACGGTACAACTCGCGAGAGTCACAAACTGCTAGCACGCGATGTCATGAACAAAGTGGTGGGCGCATTGAAGGTTGGAGGAGTGCTCAAGAGCCAGGCTGGTCCTCTCCAAGGCTCTGAGAAAACAGAGGCTATCCTTGCTGGACTCACGGAAACGGCAGATGGCATGACAAAGCCAGAGCAAGAAGAGGCTGTGTCGATACCGCTCAAGTTTGGCAAGAAGAAGACAGGCGCCGTCAATGGAACAAATGGTACAAATGGTACAAATGGCACGGTCAATCCAGACGGTTCTGTCCCGCTCAACCTCAATGGCAAGCGCAACCAAACCGAACCAGCCAAGCCAAACGGCGTAGGTTTCGTGGACTTTAGCGATGATCTTGACGACCCAATCATTACTGGAGAAGACGACGATTTGATCGACGAAGACGAATTCATCACTGAAGCAGACATGGCCCGGCCTGTCATTCAACGTATGTCCCCAATCCTCTCAATTCGGTTTCTTCAGACTAACAAATTACAGCACCTGAATGCCAGCCCAAGCCAGGAAAGAGACGACGCGCTTGCAAAGATTGCACTTGCGGTATGAAGGAAAAACTCGAAGCTGAAGACGCTGCCAGACGCGCCTCCGCTGACAAGGCTTTGAACGCATTCAAACTGGATGCCGATGATCTCGCTGAGGTGGACTTTACAGTACAGGGAAAGGTGGGCAGCTGCGGGAACTGCGCGCTGGGAGACGCCTTTAGGTGTGATGGATGTCCGTACATCGGACTACCGGCATTCAAGCCTGGTGAGGAGGTGCGGTTGTTGAACAATGATATCCAGTTGTAGGTGTATGTTTGGGCGGAGTTGCATTGTGTATGGCGTATTGGTTGCAAATAGGGTGACATAGATATGGGGCCACTTGGTAATTGGCGTACTAGGTCTGAACTTTGCTCAGATTGATGAGGCGATCAAGGAAGCATGACTATCCCGTAGAAGTCCACTCATGAATTCCATGGTATGGCTCTTTGTATTCCCGCCAAGCCACAATGGGTGTGAGCTGGAACAACTACCGTCATCCAGGGGCTGTATCAAGACCCTAGACAGCGCCCTCATTCCCCAATTGTCAACTCCAACTTCAAAGCCGTACGCCCAGGACCGTAGTAATCAGGTCGGCGCTCAGACTGCTCAAAGCCACATGACGCATACAATGCTCTTGCAGACTGTCTACTCTCATCGACCCACAAAAACACCGTCTGACACCCTCCTCTTTCCATCTGATAGTGAAACATGCGAATCAGCGCCTTGCCTACGCCCTTTTGCCTCTCTTGCTCAACAACACAAAGTTTGTGTAGCCACGCCAGCCTCTTCATCCGCTGATACACGAGATAAGCGATCAATCTTTCGTCATCGTCTTCCTTGAATACCAGTAGCAAGCCCGTGTTCTTTTTCTTCAGCTCAACGTCGTAGTTGAAATGCTCTATTGCGGGGAAGATTTTCTTTTCGAGTTTGGCTACCTTGTCGGCGATGGCTGGGCGGAGTTTTGGCAGGAAGGAAGAAAATTCTTTTATTGTGAAGCCGGGTGGGACTTCTGGTCCTGTATTTGTTGCGACCATCATGTGTGGTGAATGCTCGGGTTAAGCAATGCTGATCTTGCAGGCTTAAAATTCGAATATTGGTGTGGTGAGCTGGGCCTTCAAGTTTTCCGCGTACTCTTTCATATATCCATTTTTGATTTAATGCCTTGCTGTCAAATACCGTAATTTTGTTCTATGGAAGTGAAGTATGGTGGTGACTGACTACAAATGCTACGAGTTATAGTCAAAGTGGGACGCACGTGCTAGCGCGTCACACTTTTGAGGCGGACGCGTCCTATCGATTAACACTCCATAACGCTTTCCCCAACTTGATCCGTGTAACTCAACATGCAACTTTGTCTGTTGCTGAAGCCGCCGTTATACCCCACAATACTGCGGTGATTCGGCATATTCATCGTGCAGAGTTTTCTCACCAAAATCCTGATATAATACTAGGTATAGTGCCGGGATCATGACTGGTCCAAGGAAGCGGCCGTACTCAAACATAGACTTTACGTTGAGAAAGGTCTTCAAGAAAGCTGCATTCAGGTAAGTGGCATGATTCATTGCTAAGATTATCACGCTAATTATTGGCTTAGACCACCACAGCGTGAAGTCGTTCTGGCCACATTAGAAGGTCAAGATGTCTTCGTCCAGGCAGCGACTTCATTCGGAAAGAGCCTGTGCTACCAACTTCCAGCAGTTGTGGACTTTGGCAGTATGTGAGCAGCCTGATGTGAAAGAGTGCCTGCACTGATGAACCAAGTTACCATTGTCATATCTCCACTTCTAGCACTCATGGTACGTTACCTAATGTTCACTTGCATGGAGCCATCTCACTGGGAAATAGAACAACCAAGTCGCTTCTTTGCGCAACGCCAATATCCGCGTCGAAACAATCAACAGCACGACACCCCCTGAGGACAGAAAAAGAATCCTGACAGACCTCCAATGCGGCCACCCACTCACTCGGCTACTCTATGTCACTCCGGAATTCTGTCAAGGTGATCACTTCCGTAAAATTCTGCGAGTCATCCATTCCCAGCGCGAACTGGCCCGCATCGCCGTCGATGAAGCCCACTGTGTCAGCGAATGGGGTCACGACTTTCGTCCATCTTTCCAGCAACTTTCTTTCTTCAAGACAGAATTTCCTGATGTTCCAGTGATTTGTTTGACTGCCACAGCCACAGCACGCGTAAGAGACGATATCATCAATACGTTAGCACTGGACCCAAAGAAACTAGCCATGTTCCGCATGAGCAGCAGCCGGCCAAACCTGCACTACGAAGTACGCTTCAAATCCGACGAAGAAGACCATTATGACGACTTTCTTTCCATGCTCAAAGGGATATACGCTCGACGTGCTGAGAGACCCGAGCGCGTTACTCAACTTGCCTCACAAAACCAGCGCACAGACAACGTCCCAGGCATCATCTACACACTATTCCGCAAAGATTGCGAGTCCCTCGCCGAACGCCTCCGTTCTGACGGCATCGGTGCGAAACCGTACCACGCTGGTCTCTCCGTCTCTGAACGCGCAGACGCCCTATCAGGCTGGATCGCTAACAAGCTCGGCTACGACATCATTGTCGCTACCACCGCATTCGGCATGGGAATCGACAAGGAAAATGTCCGCTTCGTAGTCCACTGGCAGATCCCAAAGTCATTTGAAGGCTTTTACCAAGAAGCTGGCCGAGCAGGTCGCGACGGTAAGGCCTCGCTTTGTATCTTGTACTACGGCCGCGAAGACCGCGATCGCGCTGCCAACATGATGGCGCGAGATATGGCACGCCAACCCTCAAAAAGCGGCGGGCCAGATTCCCAGCAGCAACAACTTATGAATCGTGCAAGGAGCTTGCAAGCGCTCGTGGGGTACTGCGAGGCTACAGATAAATGTCGCCATAAGATTATTGCAAAGTATTTTGCCGACGAGGCGCCTGCGCCGTGTGATTTTGCGTGCGACTGGTGCAAGGATGCTGAGGCGCTAGTTAGAAGGAAGGAGAGGGGGCTGGCGAGTGAGGAGTGGTGTAGTACGCAGAGGGCTGAGGGGAGGTATGATGTCGATGAGTATGAGTAATGGGTCCACGGTGTGCTTTCGGAACTCAGATATACCAATGTACGAACGCATGTCATATACGCACACGGCTAGTTTTTCCACACGATTGAACAGAGATTGGTAAATGTTGAGCACGTTCTCGTCATTCATAACTCATCAGTGTGTTTTTTTTGCTGGCCGTTCCGCTACAGACTATCTGATCAAACCTACTCGATACCTCATTCTCCAAGGGTATCTACCGTGAATCTCGCATCACCAACGCCATCTTCCCATGCCTTCTTGTACATAATCATCGCTACATCAGTCCCAGAGAATCGCAGTGTCCCTCTCGACCGTTGCTGAAACTTATCCGACAATCAAGGCCGCGCTCGGTATCATGCCAGCCTCCTTGAGCGTCATGCCAAAGTCAGTCTTGTCATACGTCTTCTTGGGGAAGTTGGTGGTAAACGTATTGACACTCAGGCCATCCTGTTCCAGCGCGTGTGCTACCTCGAAGAGCGTCGTCTCTACCGGGAACGTCTTCATGACCCTTCCGCTGGGTGTCTGGAGCGCCAACCGAGCCTCAGTGTATGCGCTTGCAGGCTTGCTTGTCGAAGGACCAGAAGATGTCGCGAGAGGAGCTTGTGCGGCTGGAGCAGGGGGAGCCTGACCGGCACGCTTTGCCTTTTCCTCCTCGGCCTTGCGCTTACGTTCCTGTTTGTCTGCCTCGAGTTTTGCCAGCACGCGCTTCCTTGCCTCCTCGTCTGCCTTCTTCTCTGCACGCTTAGCAGCAGCCTCCTTCAGACGCTCCTTCTTTTGTAACTCCTCCCTGATATCCTGCGACTCCTTTGTGGCCTTCATGCGAATCTGCTCGTTTCTCTTCTGGTCCTCCTTGTCCTGCTCTGACATCTTTGCGCGCTTCGCCGCCAACTTCTCCCGTAGCTCCTGTAGCCGCTGCTTCTTTTCTTCTTCTGTGAGGGGTGCGATTTCTTCGGTCGACTCGCTGAACTGCTCGTGGCCTGTCTTTTCGCCGTGGAATTGAGCTTGGTTGACTGATCGGAACTTTTTGCCGCACTCATCGCACACGAGTGATTTTGCTTCTTCTCCGGGCTGGAGGGCTGGGGGTTCGTCTGAAGCTCCGGCAGCAGAGCTGGCTTGCGCTTGCTTGATCTCGTCAATGGACTTGTCCTGGTTGGTCTCGAGCCAGTCGATGGCGGACTGAAGGCCTCCAGAGACTTTGACGGCGAGCTCGGCACGCTCGCGATCAAAGCCCATATCGACGAGAGTATCTAGATCGGATGAGGCCATGATGGTTGTGGCGTTGTAGTCCGAACCAAGTGAGTGAAACGCTCTGGACAATTATCTGTTCAGGAAGGTACACGTATGTCTATTGTAAAGCTAGGCTTGTCAGTCGATGAGTAGGGCGGGTTGAACTTGTTGTTGTATTGGTAATAGAGGGTTCCACTAGGGCGGTGTTATATAACGTACATGGTGCAGGCAGTAGCGGGGAATGGAACGGAACCTTGGAGAAGGTGGACCGTTGATCTGCTGGACAAATGCCTGGAATAAGCAATACCGACTATCTTCACTTTCACTTCAAAAGCGTATGTACTCCCCGCCGCAGCCTAGACTGTATGAATACCGGTAGTTGGACAGTTAGCTGTCGAGGCCACTAAAGCGCTTCCTGAGCCAAAAGCGTCACTGGCGCGACTGCCTCCACGGCAGCCCTGAAGCAACGTCATCGTCTCCTTCTTCCTGACCTCACTCTGCCACCCGCAACCACCAACGACACCCGATACAGACATTCAGTGCCAGCGCGTTTGTCTGTTGATTAATTAAACCCACAATTACACGAGCACACGACCCGCCTATCATTCCCGAGGTTGACCGCGAACGGACGCTGTAACTGAGCACCCGTGCCTGATTACCAACACCACGCAACCACCCACCGCACTCTCACCACTCGCATACGCACCGCCATGTCTGTCGAGCTCGATCCCGTAGAGCTTGGTTTCAAGCGTAAGCTCTATCAGTGGCATTGAACGCATGCAGCAATACTAAGCCCACCAGGACCCTTTCAGCATGAAGTGTCGCAGACTCTCCGCTTGAAGAACCCGCATTCTGACCCTGTTGCCTTCAAGGTGAGCCGCTTTGCTTGTCTCCTGCTATTTTGTAGCTTCATACCGAACGCGCAGCTAACACGTGCAAGGTCAAAACCACGGCTCCCAAGCAGTACGGCGCCTGCGACCCCTTCTTTGCCCCACAACAACTGACGAGGGAACTACAGATATTGCGTCAGGCCAAACAGCGGACGTATTGAGCCTGGAAAGGAGGTTGAAGTTCAGAGTATGCATATCTCAAGCGCGCGCACCTTGCGGACACCTTGCAGCAGCTAACAAATGTGCTTAGTTCTCCTCCAGGCTATGAAGGAAGACCCACCGCCAGATGCGAAGTGCCGCGACAAGTTCCTCGTACAGTCGGTCCTCATCACCGCCGATAAAGAGTTTGCCAACGTTGGATCTTTGGTACGCATATTTATTTTTGGGTAAAAGGGCAGAGTAGGGCTAATTGCTTGCTATAGTGGTCGCACATTGAACAGACATCCAAGTCTTCCATCCAGGAGAAGAAGATCAGGGTCCTGTTCCTCGCCCCTGACGAAGGTGGCCTGAGTGTAACACCCGCAAAGACCAACAACTCTGCTAGCCGCGACTCTTTGGTTCCATCCCCATCGCCGTCTCAGGAAGCCTTCACCCCTCAGCGTGGTGGTGTATCTGACGCATCTGGACCGGTTTCCGTCCCACAAGATCGCCCGGCTGGCAGCAAGAACTTGGGAGAGATCAGGAACGAGACATATAACCCTGCGACGGGTGGTAGTGCTCAGGGTGCCCTCAACTCGGCTGCTGCGAGTGTCTCGAACGCTATTCCTTCTTCCGGTGACCTAGAGGCACAACTTGCCGAGGCCAAGGCGCAGATTGCACGATTGACACAGCAGGTTAGCGAAGCGACCGGTCTCCGCCAGCGCAAGACAGGTTCCGCACAAGACTCGAAGTCACAAGTCTCAACTGCTACCGAAGTACGACAGGCCCCCGCTGGAGGTGTCCCCGTTCAGATTACCGCGCTTCTTTGTCTTATCAGCTTCCTCTTGGCTTATTTCCTTTTCTAAACACCTTTCGGGCAGCAATAGAGCAGTCGGCAAGGGATTTTGTGTTTGGTGGGCAAGGCGTGGGATTGCGCATTAACTTTCTACAGGAGGCAAGAAGCAGTAGGGCAGCGGTGGTATTGGATGGCGCTGGATGAGAGGACAGTTCATTGCTTTGTGTTCTCGGGGGCTATTTTTGCTTGGACCTAGGCTTCTTGTTGGCTACGCATACAGAGTGGCATCTGCTAGGGACGCATGAGCATATCTGCGCGGAAGGCATTCGTGTATCAACAAGTAGACTATCTGGAGTTGTAGCGCGCCAAAATTGTTTGACACCTTAATGTTTATACACACTTTTGGCACTTGCATGTTGTGAAGCCAGTTTTCATACGAGATGGTGGGAAGACAGGCGAATGAAGAAGATACATGTGGTCATCTCATACGTAGCAGTAGTACTTTTTCTGGACAATTGTTCGACTCATGGGGGCACGAGCCAATAGACGAGGGACGATTCTCCAGTGTGGGGTGGCGTAGGAACGTCATGTAAGACCTATCCTAGACCGAGCAATATCACACTCCACCGGTTTGCCGCGGTATCGCCAGACGGCTGTATCCTTGCATGCCTGTGATAGATAGTGGACACCGCCATGCTGCGAGCAGACGTGTAGTGAGCGCGGGTTGGCGGCGGCCATGGTGGGGCTCCGTCCGCCGGAGGGCTAATATGACTCCAGTGGTTTGACAATAGCTTTTCGACTGCGATAAAGCCGTCCTTTTCTTCCTTCTGACTCCCACATTCTCTTTCCTTCCTCATATTTGCAAACATGTGTGGTATTTTCGCCTGCTATAGGTATGCCAGATCCGCTCTGCACCCACCCTCTACTTCACTTGTGCTATGGAGACGTTACTAACTTTTTCTACAAAGACACCCAGATGTCCAAAAGTTCAAGCCAACGGCCCTGAAAATGGGCAAGGCGTAAGTTTGCATCTGATTGGAATTGAGAGTGTTGAATTGACTGGTTGCGCGCAGTGTCCGACATCGGGGACCCGATTGGAGTCAGTGACCACGTCTTCTGTATGCGCCGAAGAACACAATAACTGAAATTTTGCAGGTGGCAACTGGGTAGCGAACGACACTAGTAAGAATTACGGAATGATTTGGTAATTGGGCAATTCTGACAGCTGGCAGTCTTGGTACACGAGCGTTTGAGTATTGTCGGTGTTGGTACGCAATCACACGGTCAAAGAAACAATTGTAGTCGAGGCTTACACGAGTAGATACTGGCGCCCAACCACTCGTCAACGATGATGAAACCGTCTCCCTAGCCGTCAATGGCGAGATTTACAACCACCGCATCCTCCGCAAGTCCCTCAAGAAGCCGTACAACTTCAAGACACACTCGGATTGCGAGGTCATCATTCCGCTGGTAGGGTTGGAGACACCACGAACAAGGGCAGCAACACTGATATATATGCCAGTACCTCGAGCATGACATCGATGCGCCTCGAAAGCTGGACGGCATGTTCTCCTGGGTGCTTCACGACAAGACTCAAGACCGTGTAATTGCAGCACGCGACCCCATTGGTGTCACTACCTTTTACATGGGCAGGTCGAGCACAACACCGGGCGCGGTATACTTCGCTTCTGAGCTCAAGTGCCTCCACCCCGTATGCGACAACATCATCTCCTTCCCTCCTGGTCACGTCTACGACTCTAAGACGGACTCGCTCACGCGCTACCATGATCCCAAGTGGCTTGTTGAGCCCGAGAACATTCCTACCACACCAGTAGACTACAAGGAGCTGAGACAATCGTTTGAGCGAGCAGTGCGGAAACGCATGATGGCAGAGGTGCCATTCGGTGTGCTCCTGTCTGGTGGTCTTGACTCGAGTCTTGTGGCATCGATAGCACAGCGCGAGACTCTGCGGTTGAACGAGGCGATAAGGCAGAAGGCAGTGACGTCTGGTGCAAAGGCGAGCGATGAGCAGAGTCAGCTTGTGGGAATCGATGACTCCAACGAGCTTCAGACGGATCTCCTCCTGGGACAACTCAACTCGTTTTCGATTGGTCTGCCCAACGCTCCCGATGCCATTGCAGCACAAGAAGTGGCCAACTTCCTGGGAACAAAACACCACACCTTTACTTTTACCATTGAGGATGGTCTCAACGCGCTTACCGATGTCATCTACCACCTGGAGACATTTGACGTGACGACGATCCGAGCCTCAACCCCTATGTTCCTGCTGAGCCGAAAGATCAAGGCCATGGGCGTCAAGATGGTGCTTTCAGGAGAAGGCAGTGACGAGATCTTTGGCGGCTACCTATACTTCCACAACGCACCCGACAAGGCGGCGTTCCACCAGGAATGCGTCCGCCGAGTCAAGAACCTCCATCTGGCCGACTGCCTGCGCGCCAACAAGTCGACATCTGCTTGGGGCGTCGAAGCCCGCGTGCCCTTCCTGGACAAGGACTTCCTCAACACAGCCATGAACATTGACCCCGCAGACAAGATGATTGACCGCAAAGCGGGCCGAATCGAAAAGTACATTCTTCGCAAAGCTTTCGACACAACCGACGAGCCGGACACGGCGCCATACCTTCCCGATAAGATTCTGTGGCGTCAAAAAGAGCAGTTTTCCGACGGTGTCGGCTATGGCTGGATCGACGCGCTCAAGGATAACGCCGAGCTCCACGTTACCGATGAGATGATGAAGAACCCCAAGCCCGAGTGGGGTAGCGATATCCCGGATAGCAAGGAGGCGTACTGGTACCGCTGCATGTTTGACGAGCACTTCCCCAGCTACTGTGCTGATACGGTGATGCGCTGGACGCCTACGTGGAGTAACCAGACGGATCCTTCTGGACGGTAAGATAGTGTGCCTTTTGTCTGTGTTTGGAAAGTTTAACTAACGTTGTGTAGTGCCATTGGCGTGCATGAGCAAAAGTATGACAATGCGCAGTAGAAAAGTTAAGATAAGGTGTGTACATCGTAGAAGGGTAGGTTTGGTATCGGGGGGGTTTCAGTCTTCTTGTTCTTTCTTTCTTTCTTGGGTTAAGGGGGACTGATGGACTGTTTGGACTGAGGGCGAAATATATACCAATATACAACGATTGAGTGAGGGTACGCAATGGCTCTTTTGAATCTGATGACGATGATGCTTGTGAAAAAGAATGATTTCGAATATCTTTTTTTGACCATGAAAGGTGAAGTCTCTATCCAAACTCCTTTTTCTCCTCTACTACACTATTATACAACAATAACAAAAAAAACTTTTGTTTCCCTCTTCTCTTTTAGATCCGCAAAAACACCCAAGCGCCCTAGATGGCTTCTTTTTTCTTCAAAGATTTCTTTTGCAGTGTTCATTCTCAATCGGGTATCTTGCAACAGACACAAAACAACCATTGTTTGCTACTGAAAGCATGGGAAATGTATGAGCAACTTTTTCGTTTAAAATGCAAGGGAGCAAATGATGGAAAATGGAAACGAGAGAGAGAGAGATATGGCTGGTGGTAAATCTGGAGAGGTGGTCTAGGCGTCGAGGGCAGAGGTGGATTCGCCGGTTCCAAAGACGCGGAATTGGATGAAGATGGTTACGTCTTCGACCATTGTGCCGAGGGAGCCGATGAGCCAGGGGAGGTTGGTGAGGATGTATTGTTTTTCCTGCGAGTGGAAGATGATCTGTTTGAAGAAGTTGGTTAGTTACAAATGTGTGTAGAGAGGTGAGTCAAGGGGGGTGGGGAACGTACTCCTGCACCATAGGTAGCATTGCCTAGCAAGCTCAACATGAAGAAGAGCAGCGACAGACCCTCGCACGACTTTTCACGCTGGTTCTTGATGATCTGGGGGATACGGGCACCAAGGTAGCAGATTGCGCTGGCGTAGCCGAGGATTTGGGCACCGAGAGGACTGTCAGAGGCATTGCCTGCGTCGTCATGTGTGGGCTGGGGCACCCAGACGCCAATCTGCCAGGCAATTGCCCAGCCGGCAGCACCAACGGCACAGACTCCAAAGATGCTCAAGGCGTTCTTGAGCCATTCGCTCGACGAGGCGGTCGTGACGTCGGGGATGGTGGGCAGGGAGCTGGCGCGGCGTCTGCGACTGGCGGCCGAGTCGCGCCTGTGGCTACCTGGGAGGCCAATGTTGCTGCTGTCGCGGCGGCCGAGCAGAGGCGCCTGGACGCTGTCGGTAGAGCGGGTCGACGACTTGCGCTCGCGACGCGAGTTCTTCATGTTGTAGTAGAGGCATTGGCTGATGAGGACCAGGTCGGCGAAGCAAAAGTATACGGCAAGGGCGATGACGGTGGGGACGAGGCCGGCCCAGAGGGCACCGGCGAGGTTAGTGACATCGCCAATGAACCAGACAATGAGGAAGGCGAGCGAGATGCCATCTGCAGAGCCCGACTTGTAGTTTTCGAGCAGCTGGGGGACCTAGTGGGCGAGCATGTTAGTATACATGGATGCATGGATTGGGTCGCGTGGGCGGCTTTTCTATTCATAGTAGCACAGTGGATATATGCACGCAGGCAGTTGCGGCAGTCACATGGCAAGCTGCAGCATGGCCACGCGACGTGCAACAATCACACAACGTCCAAGTCACCATTGGTGAAAGGGGAGGGGGGGTGAGGGAGGGTCTCGACCGCCGCGAAGAAGATGTTACGTACCAGGAGAAAGATCCACGAGGCCAGCGAGATTGAGCCGAAGACACCCGAGAGGGCCTCGTGAGGCGTCAGCGACAGGCTGTGTGACATGGCGGCGGCGAGCATCGTCGTCGGGTGGGCGGCGGAGACTCTGTTATGGGGCGGGCAGCGACAAACGAACAAAGCGGAAACAACGGACGAGGTTGGAGTTATTGGCGGCCGCGACTTTTTGCTACTACTCTGTAAAGGATCTTCGCGACGGCAGACCGGGGGCTTGCTTGAATGCAGAATGCTAGCCAGGCAGGATGACGCACGACCAGACGGACACACTTGTACATACAAGGGCGGGTTCCGCCGGCGGGCCAATGGGCAAATGCGGAACCGGTGACTGGGTGAGTAACAGAGGCTGGGGGGGGGATGGGGACGGTGCAGTCAGAGTGTTGCGGTCCAGTAGCAGGCTGTCTTTTTGTCTTTATAGTAGTAGCAGAGCAGCACTACACGTTACACGTCTTTTTTGGCACGATTTTTTTTTCTGCTTATCTCCTGCGTCTCACAGGTACGAGATGCAGGCTGGGCTGGGTCCCCAGCAAATTTTCATAGTGAGGCGCTGTGGTTGCGGCAGAGGCAGGCCAAGGCAGGCCAAGGCAGGGTCTGGCGCGGCTGAAGCTAAAATTGGCTGCCCACTCTCTCTCCACTTTGCTGCCCACTTGCCTTGGACTTGGACTTGGACTTGCCCCGACCCCCCAACCCCGGCACCCAGTAGTGCTTAATCACCCACCCTCCCACCACTCACCTGCTGCACCTGCTGCACCACAACCACCCCAACGCCTATCCGTTACCCGTCATCCCCTCCACACGCTCGTTCATCTCCTTATTGCCCTCCCGGCCCTCGCTCGCTCAGCCCTGGCCCGTATCCACTTACACCGCCCTCCAAGCTCACTCTACTCGCGTACATAGTCGTCCTTGATCCGTCCGTGGCTCCCTTTTTTTAATACTTACAAATCTCAAACGCCCTCTGTTAGACGCGTCACCCTCGCCCATTAAAGCACGCCGTCTTGACACCCCATCCGCTCGCTCCCGTTACCCTGATCTGCGAAACCGCCAAACATGCTACCAAAGACGTGGTTTTCCGGCGCGGTTCTCGCTCTCGCCACTGTTTCCTCGGCTTTTACCCTCGAGGACCTGCACATTGACGGCGTCAACCACTACCTGCGCCACGGCAAGCGACAAGAAGCTGAGGGCACCGGCGCTGCCTCGTCGCCAGCTCCCCCTGTCTCGTCACCTCCTCCCGCATCACAGCCTTCGCAGCCGCCAGTCTCAACACCGCCGCCAGTCGCATCCCCATCCCCATCACCACAGCCACCGCCATCCAGCGACGACAACAATAACAATAACAACAACAACCCGCCTCCATCGCAACAACCCTCAAACGACGTCCCCGCAAACACACCCACACCAACTACCACCAGGGGCAATGGCGGCAACAACAATAACAATGGCCCTACGTCGACAGGACGCACAACTGCAAACGGACCGGCCGTCACTTCCCCGCCATCCACCATCAGGACCGCACCCATCACCAGGACCTCGGATCTCCTCTCTACCACCCTGCGCGAGTTCACCACCACTATTGTCACAATGAGCGGCGACCAGCAAATCACGCAGACCTCGACTGGTACCAGCACCTCCGTCGCCACCACCGGACAAGTCACCTTTACCGAAGCACCCACAGAACAGCAGGGCAACAACCAAAGCAGTGACGGAGGCATTAGCGACTCTGACAAGAAGATCATTGGTGGCGTCGTTGGAGGTGTCGGAGGTGCTCTGCTCCTCGGTGGCATTGCTCTTGTTTTCTGGCGCATGAAGAAGCGCCAAGCACGTGTCCAGGCAGACGACGATGACCTCATGGCCGGTACGGGCGCAGCTCTTGGTGACAAGCCGCAGAACAGCCCAGGGTCCGCTCCCTACGGATCCAACATGGACCAGTACTCTAGCCCCGGAGGACGGCCCAACGCAGCGGCCAACTTCTAAGCAAAGTGCAGTCTAGACAAACAACACATGGACCTACCACCACAGCCCATCACGATACCAACGACTATTTGCGGGGTTTAACTGAACCGGATGCCATCTCGAGTGCTGAGCCATACTGGCTTGTACATACAATACCATGGCGGTTTTAATAACTTTTATTCCTTCGACGTTATGCAGCCAGCCACGATCATCCCTGACTACGCAGCCTTTTTCCTTTTTCCTTATTTTTTTCATTTTTTCGGACAGGGTTACCACCGCCTTGGAGTTGATAGTGTAGAATGTCATTAAGAAGACGGACGGGCTACTCGAGCTTAGTGTGCAGTCATCACCAATGGGTAGTATATACTAACAAACAAACATCACACCAAAAGACGTTGCAAAACTCTTTTGTCTACTCAATTCCTTCTGTTTGCATTGTCTGCAGTTGCATTCTATGCTTGTTTCGAGAAAAGTTTGTAATGGAGCGTGCGAGTTCTATGCGACTATTCATTATCATCATACCCCCACAATAGCGAATGTAATTACATATACCTTGACCATGGCTTCCCTGTCCCGTGCTGGATTACGTCGACATGTTAATGCGTTTTTTTTTGTTTTCCCTTTTCCCCCTATAGCCTAATCTCCACATAAAATCCTCTGCGTGTTCCTGGTCGTGTCACACCAAATGGTCGTGTGATGGCGTTTCAGCACCGTCGCAGCGTGCATCGGCGACACGCCGTTTCCCCTGCTCGCATTGCAACGACACGGAACATGGCTGTCATCGCGCAGCCACTTTCCCCTCCTCGCCCTTTTTGCAACAACCTAGCAAACAGCTAGTAAATAAGTATGAGTATCCCGCCCCACGCGCACCGCGCTTAGTCGGCGCTACGTCGTAGGTATCACTTTTTTTTGCGGATGAGAAAGAGGTGGATTCGAACCTGTTTTGGAAATACAGACTGAGTCTTGTTGCCCATTTTTCAGGTTTTTTCTGTTTCGTTGTTTTCCTTTCTTGCCTTCGTTTGACCTGTCCGGTTTTTTCCCCTTTGCGTGCGACTGAAAAGAGAACTGCTGGGCAGTTTGAACTCGAACTCGGGCTGGATACTATACCGGGAACGATCCTTTGAAAGAACTTCACGATACCCATAACCGGCTGGAAATATTATACCGGAGAGAGAGAGAGAGAAAGAGAGGGGACGTTACTACACGGTCGATAAATCATAATACTTTTTGTCTGGACCCGAATCTCGATTATCGATATCTGTATATTCCCAAACCTCACACTACGACCAAGAACCGAAACACTCTTCACGACTTTAATACAATTCACCTCGCTACGACAACAACAACAACAACAACCATGCTCCTCCTCCCCTCCACCCTCCTAACCCTCCTCCACCTCGCCCTCCCCGCCCTCTCCCACGCCTCGCCCCAACCCCCCCTCCTCAACTCCACAGCCGACATATCCCTCCTACCCCGCCACACCCTCTTCCTGCGCCAACTCTCCAACCTCCAAACTTTCGACGGCAAACTCGGCAACACGCCCGCACCCCCGATTACGAATTCCGGTAAAGACGACCGCCCCTTTGAAGTCGAGGGAAACACTTTCCCGGATTTTGAAACTGCAGCGCAGAGAAGTTGCGATGAGCAGGCTCAGGGGTGTAGTCGTGAGGCGAATCGGAATGGAGGTGGTGGAGGGAAAGAGGGCGGGTTGAAGGTTAATGATTGTGATGAGCAGAAGAGTTAGTTTTTTTTCCCCTTCCTTTCTTTCTTTCTACTTTCCTCTATTTCCCTTCCCCCTCTCCCATTTGTCTGTCTTTTTTTCTTTCTTAGAAAATGATTCTTTTTTTACTAATACGATGGATACAAAGATAAATGCCTCGATGCGCAAAAGAGTGCCAAAGTCAAGGATTTCAAATCTGCGGTTGCAAGTACGAATATTGGGCCTGATCCCGATTTCCCGGAGTTTGATCTGATTTGTGAGGGTTGAACAGGGGAAGAAACCAAGAAAGAGAGAGATCTGAGAAGGGGTGGGTGGGGGTGTGTTTGGAGTTTGAAAGTACATGAGTATATACAGCTTTTTGGTATTCCTACAAGGAACTTGGAGTATTTTGGTTCCCACTCATTATAAACATATATACATATACACGCACATATTTATATCCAATACAAGCAGATGAATATTGTTCAATTCAGTCCCATATGCCCTTTTCTAGTCTCCTCTCTCTATCTTTACGTTAAAAAAAATCTGCTGTCCACCCTGCTACTAGCACCACCACGATACTATCTCTGCAAAGACGATACAGATGAACAGTGCAAAAAGCAAAAAAGCATCTCGGGCGGGGCTCGAACCCGCAGCCTTTGGATAACCGGATAAAGCAAATTTTTACACAGCTTAGAGATAGAAGTCCAACGCGCTACCATTGCGCCACCGAGACTTGTTGAACAAGTTTTATGAACATCTGGATTTTTTCAAAATTATTAATGTCATGTACTATAAGATGTTTTTTTGGGCGAAAGGGGATGTCAACTGAATGTGAAGTCTTGGTGCCATGGTTGAAGAAGGGCGGGACTAGGTGCAAGGGCTCGACACGTCATCGTTGTGGGGGGAACAGAAAGCGGGGTCATCTTGAGTTGTGGTGGTACAAGTGCTTGACATGGAGTATGGAAACCTTGGTATTTAACGACAGTTTTGTATACTTAATATCATCTTTTTCGCCTTCAAAAGAAGAGAAAGAAAAGTCGCAGCTAACTCCCTTTATGCAGCCCTGTTACTAATAGGGTAAACAGCAAAAGAAGAAGAAATAGTGATGACGCATCACCCTTCAACCTCCTCCCACATCTCCAGCAGCCGATCATTATTCAATTCGCTCAAATCCAATTCATTGTCCTCCATCCAACCGCCATTCCGTCTCACGTTTCTCCTCCAAATATCGCATAGCTGCACGCGATTCGACTCCCAGCTCACCCATGCCGCGGCCTGGAGAAAGCAATCAGTGACATCGTCCAGCTTCTTCATTTCGGATCCGGGGATATCATCGAGTACACTCTCTGCGTCCTTGAACTCGCTATTCTGCTTCTTGCGACGGGGGAAGCACAGAGCGCGGTAGGTGGGCTGTGCGGGATTGCTGATTACAAAGGAAATTGGGGGCGTTGATTTAGTGATTGTAGATGAGGTCGAGGCAGGGGATTCAGTGAGCCAGGAGCGTAGGAGAGAGATTTTAGCTTTCTTTTCGGCTTTGGAGCGACTGATTGTGGGCTGGCCCTCCGCTTCGTTTTGAATGTCTTTGGCGGGTGAGGAAGTAGCTTCGTCGGCGGCAAGACGCTGGGAATTTTGTCCGAGCCAGTAGTGTCCTACGCGCTTTGGATCTACGGCAAAAACATCGTATAGCTTCTTCTTTTCCTTGTTCATCTGGGTAACATCTGTCTCGTTCTGTATCGTTTCCAGCACAGCCCACAACATGCCTTCCAGTGTATTCACGCGAAGCGTCCACTGCTGTACCGCGCTACCACCACCTGATCGCCACCTCTGCTTTTCGATCAAGATGACATCCGGAGATCCAGATAGTATCGTTTCCTTGATAAGCTTGTACGCAGTTTTAGACAAAGTATCCAGGGAATAAGGATCCACTTCTTCATCTGGGTCCGCTTCCGCGTCACTCAGTCTGGTCGTGTCTAGTTCGCTGCTCTCGGTCGCGCCTTGATATCTTACAGAAGCAAGATCCGCCTTTTCCCACCTTAAGACATCCATCTTCGCATCCAGACTATCTTTCACCGGATATGAGACTTCGGCCTCGCAGAAAGCTAGATTCTTGATACCCATGTCGATGCTCATGATGCGAAGTTTTTGGCCTATGGGCCGCGAAGCCTCCCATTCTGGATGACGAGCAAAGAGACGGGATTTGGTGAAGTTCTGCCGAAAGCGTTCCTCGAGAATTGGCTTGGTTCCTGATGATGCTGAACCGATGCGTATAAGGAGTGACTGCAGCCCCTTTGCCGTTATGGCACGTGGTTTCGATGCCATTGTAGAAAAATCTTCAACGATAATTCTGCTTGTCGACAAAAGTTCTTCTCAACGAGTTCGCCGGCGGCGCATTGCCATTCAATGCTAATTGATTTTATAGAGCATTCTGGTTGTGGCCCCACAATTGGCTCATGTGGTGGTTAGCAAGTCTCTCATGGCGTGCAGAGATTGATCTAGGAAGGAAACACGAGGTGAGACATCTGAAGCTAATACACACCCCACGTGACCCGACATTACTAGTGGGCCTTTTCGGGGAAGTCAGTGAAATCATTCAAATTCCTAGGTTTCACAGCAAAACTCCCGATAATCCAAGAAAGTAATGTGGAAACCATAAATCATGAAGTGGCTATTCAATACACATCTGAATTACCATTGATTGCTTAAATATTCAAGAACTATGTACCACCAGCGCCATGCGCCATTTCCTTTTTAGATTTTAATTGTCGTCATTGTCTCCATCCAGTCATCCAACTTCTAGTCAGTCAATTCGGCACTCCTAGTAATCTCCTCCTTCATCTCTCTTCCCTTCCTCGCCAAAAGGTTGAGCGCGCTGCCAGCAAGGATGAAGCCACACTGATCTTGCGAGAGAGTGTGCTTAGTCTTGACCACCTTCTCGCTGCCATCTTTCTTCTTGAGAACCAACTCAACTTCTCCCTTGCCACCGCTCCTCAATACATCCAACAGTCCCCTTGTGGCAACTTGGTCGCAAGCCGCAAAGGCGTCGTAGTCGGCCTCGTTTGCGAATGTCAGAGGTACGATACCTTGCTTCTTAAGGTTGGTCTCGTGGATTCGGGCAAAAGACTTGGCGAGGATGATGCGTCCTCCCAGGTAACGCGGCTGCAGAGCGGCGTGCTCACGTGCAGAGCCTTCACCGTAGTTGTGCTCTGCCACGACGAGCCATTCAACACCTTGGTCGCGCCATCTCTTTGCCAACTCAGGAATACCAGATTTCTTGCCATCCACATCATAAGCAACATTGACTTCGTCTGTTTCCGCGTTGACTGCACCGATCAGTGTATTCTCAGAAATGTTGGGCAGATGGCCCTTGTACTTGAGCCATGGGCCGGCTGCAGAGATGGTGTCTGTTGTACACTGTCCCTTGACTTTGTAGAGGACGCGAAGCCCTGTAAACTCAGAGTCAGGGAATGCTGGGAAGGGGTCGAGCAGTGCCAGACGGCTAGAGGTAGGTGACACAACGACCTCGACATTGGGGTCGGGTACACCTGGTGTGGGCATAAAATCTGGGTTACCATCTGCAAATCCCTCCGAAGGTAGATCAGAGCCCTTTGGTGGCGCAAACTTGAAAGGCTCACCAGACGGCGTGGGAATGCTGTCAGTCATAGGGTTGAAGGTTGTGGAACCAGAGTATGCCATGGCAGTGATGAGTTCAGGGGATGCGAGGAAGTTCATTGTCGCACGGTTGCCATCATTACGACCGGGAAAGTTGCGGTTGTAAGATGTGAAGATGGCGTTGGACTCGCCCTTCTTGACTTCGTCTGTGCGCTTCCACTGACCAATGCAGGGTCATTGAGTATGTCAGTATGGCGATTTTTTAACAGAAGATGTTGAGAGAACTCACCCGCAAGCATTCGCCAGAACAGTACCTCCTGCTGAAGTAAAAGTAGATAGGGTGTTGTCTCGGTCTAATGTTGCCCGGATTTGTTCACTGCCTGGTGTGATGAAGAAGTCAGCCTTCGGCTTGAGGCCCGCAGCTGACGCCTGCTTCACAATTTCTTCTGAGCGGGTCATATCCTGGTAAGAACTATTCGTGCAACTACCAATGAGACCTGCACCAAATGTCTTTGGCCATCCCTTTTCTTCAACTACTGTCTTGAACTTAGAGAGAGGTGTTGATAGATCAGGGGTGAAGGGTCCGTTAATATGGGGTTCCAGCTCTGAGAGGTTAATTTCAATGACTTTGTCATAGACGGCATCTGGGTCGGATCGCAAGAAGTTCTGTTGCATTGGCGATTGAGCGATCTTGGTGGCTGCTTCAGCAATGGATCCACGATGTGTGGCCTGCAGGTAAGGAACATGTGCTGGAGAGAAGGGGAAGAGCGATGTAGTTGCGCCGACTTCAGCACCCATGTTGCTATTTTTTGTCAGTCATAATCCCGAAACATCAGGGAACTTTGTTCTCACCAGATAGTCGCCATACCAGTGCAGCTCAAAGACTGCACTCCAGGACCAAAGTATTCAATGATGTAGCCAGTACCGCCCTGCGCATTTGTTAGCATCAATCACTACACAATCCTCGATGTCACATACCCGGACTGTGAGTTGACCAGCCAAGTTAAGAATCACGTCCTTTGGAGAAGCCCATCCACTGAGCTCTCCAGTGAGCTTGACGCCCAGGACTTTGGGTGCCTTGAGCTCCCATGGTGCATCTACTAGAGCATCTACTGCGTCGGCACCACCTACACCAATGGTAATGGAGCCAAGCCCGCCAGCATTCGGTGAGTGGCTGTCAGTTCCCAGAATCATTACACCCGGTGCGCTGTAGTTCTCCAACACGGTTTGATGGATGATACCCGCACCCGGCGGCCAAAACTCGATTCCATATTTCTTTGCCGCCGACTCCAAAAAATCGAAAATCTCGCTGTTGCCTGCAATAGACTGTGGAAGATCGGCTTCGGCGCCTTTCTCACCCTATTGGCAATGTATCAGTATCAAGGCTCTACGATCGAGGCAAAAAGGACGAAATAATACTTACGACAATAAGATGGTCGCAGTGTATACTTGCTGGGACTGCTGTTGTCGGAAGTCCACAGCTCATAAACTGCAGCAGAGCCATCTGTGCACTAGCGTCCTGCATCGCCACACGGTCGGGCTTCAACTTCAAGTTTGCCTGGCCTCTGATATCCCGCCCGCCATTTGTGTTGCTCAAGAGCGACTCCTCGGGGTTCTCAAGATGCGAATACAATATCTTTTCAGCCAAGGTTAATTGGCGTGAGGAGCCAAGCACGCGCCGTACTTCCTCCAGGCGAGAGAGTAGTTTGGCGTATGGCGGGGTGCGTGAGGCAATGTCGACATTGCGAGCCTTGGGCAGGTCATGAGTCGTAGCTAGATACCTTCGAGATTGTAGGGCGGATTGCCGGAGCGAGGAGAGCAGGTGAGGCTTGGACGCTGTTAGTGTTCTGTCATGTACATTGGCTGATTTCACTGTAGATGCTCAAGTATGACTGTTCAAGTGTTGTACTTTTGCCGCATTGTGTATATTTTTCTCTAGGAGATGATTAACTCACCCTGTACTTGGCCGCTTGGCCGGCACAGATGATTTGCGACCGCATCCTGAGGCTTGTCTAGTGGGCGTCAGCACAATGGCGAAGGACAGGTGCACATTCGCACAAATTATCTCCAGCGACATCGCTCCGCAAGTCTGCACGTACCGGGGTTAGGGTCAGGGACGCGAACGTTAACGCCTCTCGTGTGGAGAACCCCTACAGCTTCTATCCAATCACAAAGCATGTGGACGTCATCACAGAAAAACGATGCGTCCAGAGAGCAGTGAAATTGAATGACTGCGAATTAGCAGTCAGATCGAGTCTAGTGTTTATGAGATTCAGAGTATGTTGTTTAGAGAGAAATAGAATCAATTGCTATTTCATAAATCCTAACACCTAAATTGCGTTCACACATTTATCAAGATGTCAAGCACTTTTAAGAAAACACTAACATTGGTATCCTAATGAAAGTACTAAGTCCATTCGGACAAACTAATACTATACCCGATCGCCAGCAGAGATGCGGCTCAATAGCAACCAAGCAAGCTCGCCGAAGCGACAGGTATTATTTCTAACGCCACCAGACATGCTGTGAATCATTACAGGAGAGTTTGTTTGAACTGTGCTCAATCAATCAAGTCAAGATGAGAGGCTGTCGTAAGTGCTCAATCATAGTCGTTGCTTGACACTTACAAGCCGGGCGGTGGAGGGACCTAATGGCACATTAGCTGAGACCATCTTGTGCTCATAATGTATACGTACCGCACCGTAGTTTGAAGGCGAAGCAGCAGGCGGAGGTGGTGGCGGGGGAGCACCATAGCCAGCCGACGCAGGCTCGGAAGGTGGTGGTGGAGGTGGTGCAGCGGCACCGGCCCCTGGAGCAGGCGACTGAGTTTGTCCATAACCGGCCTGAGCATAGTAAGCGGCATACTGCTGCTGCTGCATGGTAAGATATGCTTGGTAACCACCATATTGGGCATAGGGGTCTTGGTCAGGGTTTTGCTGGTAGTATGCAATCCATGCTTGGGCAGCATTCGCATCAAAGGCCTGGTTGTTCGCGTCGGCAGTTGGCGTTGCGGCGGCTGGTGACATGTGGCTCTCCAGGGCACCATAGCCGTTGTGGCCTCCTTGCCCACCATGTCCGCCGTAGCCGCCGTAGCCACCAGCGCCTCCGTAACCATAGCTTTCGCTTCTGCCACGGTCGCCACGGTCGCCGCGGTCGCCGTATCCTGGTCGGCCACCGGAGTAGCCGTCGCGGTCACCAAATCGAGCTGATGCAGGGCGGTCCTTGAAAGCATGGTAGTCTGTCTTTACCTTGTCGAGCAGCTCTTCGCAGAGCTGCTTCGCTTGGGCTACACCTTCAGGGCGGGGTCCGCTACGTCTTGTCAGCACAGATATACATGACAGCAACAAGGCACCTACGCAATGTGGAGGTACATGGGCTCGTCGCTCTCTTGGCCGGAGTTGGGCTCCATGAAACCAGAACCGCGACCCTTGATTTGCACCTTGCAGCCTGTCTCCTGTTGGATAAACTTGACATTGTCGCCACCGCGACCGACAACCTGTGCTCGCAAGTTAAAGCCACTAATAGGCTCCAGACCTACGGAGATTTTCTCTTCGGGCCACTTGCGCTGTTCCTAGTTAGCGGCGTATTGGCCCTAGTGGACAGGGAGACATACCCGACCAAACTCGTCACGTTCAAAGTTCTCGGGCTCGCGACGGCGGAAACGACGTTCGTCAACTAAGTTAGGGAGATCTTCCTTCTTCATCTCTTCAATCATTGCTACAGCCTTTTCGAGGCCCTCCTTGGAAGTGCTAGTAATGCGGAGATAGAGCGGGGGGTTCTGCGACATTGATTAACATTTGCATGCTGAAATCAGAAACATCAACTTACAGCAGCAGTGGCCATGTTCTTGTCGGGATAATATTCTCCACGAGTAGTGACATCTTGCATGTATAAGCAGGAGTTCTAAACATCAGCAGGTATAGTCGGGGAATGCGTACCGGCGCCAGTCTCGTCTTTGATCTATATATCACATGGAGGTTAGCATCTGATAAACGGGGTTTGGGACGCGCTAGAAGATCAAGTAAGCTCTGACCCTCCATGCAGAGAGATGCGCAAACAGAGTCCGGCTCCCAGGGCAGAGCGAGGACATGATCCTAATCGATCAGTGAACAGCAAAAACAGTTATTTACCCTCTTTTGTGTGGCTCCTTTGGTCAGTGTATAACGATTACGGAGATCATTGATTTCAATGTCCTTGATGTAGTCACCATCCTGCTGGTACGTCTCGTTGCTGATGGCCGCAGCAGAATTGGATGCGGGCGACTTGGCGACTGGAGGAGTGGGCGCCTGGGCACGGTCAGTAGTGGGCTTTGGTGAAGAGGTTTGGCGAGGGACATACAGAGCGAATTGGCGGCACATCGACGTGCTGGATGCCCTTCTTCGCCTGAATCTGCGCGTTGATCCTCGCAGCCGCCGCAGCCGCAGCCGCAGCCGCCTTGTTCTTGAAGCTGGCCGAGGCAGGGCTGTCTGTGCCTTCACGAGAAATAGGGCTACGAGCGCGATGCGACTCGGACTCTCGTCGCGACGGAGACCTAGAGCGGCGGTCAGTGTCGAAGCGCGAACGTGCCGGACGCTCCGGCTCGTCGCTATCAAAGCGGGATCGCGGACGGCGTTCTTCAGACATGGTTCGGTGGGCGCTTAGAGACAAGATAGACGTGCGGCGAGGGTCGATGTCGAAGTCAAAGGTCAAGATGGACGCACCAGTCAATCACTGTTCGCTTGTCGCCTGGGCACAGCTGCTGCTCGCTTACTTAGCGTGCCGCGGCTGCACCTGCCCGTTGGCGCCTCCTCCGACCATCGGCCGCGCCTTAGGACCGGCGCTGTATTTGACTTTGTACGGCTCCCTCGCTTCTATATACTCTGCTCTGCTACGTATACACACGTACTCATCCCACAATGGCCTCCCGGCGCGCAGTACTGCCGCTGCGCAGCCTCCTCAGCAGGCAATGCGCCGGCACCCTCCGCCTGCAACAGAGGGCATCCAGCTCCTCATCTACACAGGCACTCGCCTACAAGGCCCTCCACCGCCGCATCGCGCCGCTCCCAACCGAAGACCGCCCTCCGGCATGGTCGGCGCCTGCTGCCGTCAGCAACATTCTCTACGAGACACCACTTCCGTCACAGGCCCCCCCAAAGAGTCACATCCTCAATTGCTTGGTCCAGAACGAGCCCGGTGTGCTGTCCCGTGTATCCGGTATCCTGGCCGCCCGTGGCTTCAACATTGACAGTCTGGTCGTCTGCAACACCGAGGTGGATGATCTCTCGCGTATGACAATTGTGCTCCAAGGTCAGGATGGGGTTATAGAACAGGCCCGCCGCCAATTGGAGGACCTAGTCCCTGTCTGGGCTGTGCTCGACTACACGGAATCACCCCTCGTTCAGCGCGAGTTGCTTCTCGCAAAGGTCTCGATCCTCGGACCTGAGTACTTTGAGGAGCTTCTTGCACACCACCGTGAAATGGCCCAGCCACCCGAGACGGATCGTCACGAAATCGAGAACATGTCAGAGGATGAGCGCAACGCTGCAGCACACGAGGCTGCTCGTGAGTCGCTGAGGAAGGACTACCACCCCACAAACCTGCCCATCAGTCAGGCGCTTCGACACAAGCACGAACATCTGCGTGCCATCACCTTCATGACTCATCAGTTTGGTGGGAAAGTGCTTGACATTAGCACCAACAATTGCATAGTAGAAGTTTCGGCAAAGCCCACCAGGATCGACTCGTTCATGAAGCTGATTGCACCATTTGGTATTCTCGAATCGGCGAGAACTGGTACGTAGCTCGAAACTTTACCTAAGAATCAATACTAACGTTAGAATAGGTCTAATGGCTCTACCCCGCTCTCCTCTCCACAATAGCGCAGAAGTCGAGGAGATGGAGGCACAAGATGTTGTCGACAACAGCCTGCTCCCCCCAGGTTAAGCATTGAAAAAAGCGGTCAAGTCTGTTCGGGGCCAACATATGTGGGTGTTACATATCATGTGTACAGTATGGTGTTTCTCCAGAGGCAGTACTCTATATGGGAGGTAGGCTGTGACATTGCTTCATGTATTTCAAGATCAAAAAAAATAATCGTCTTCGATATGAGTGACCAGTAATGCAAAAATATTTCAATGTTGCAAACTACGTGTCTGATCGGCTGTCATCGTTTAAAGCCGCAACAAGTACCTGAAACATATGCCGAAACCCGACCCCCAGACACTGTGGATTCCGGCTTACCCCCGGTTGCGGTAGACACTTCACCACGTGAAACACTAACAGCCGAGTGAGCGATCGACGTCCACTGCGGAAACGACTACGCACGCAGCTAACGCTGTAACACCCCTAGGTTAACAAGCGGAAAAATGCCCAGCCGGTGCTTACAAAATACACTCTTCTTTCGGCCCGATCAACTCAGGCATGACTAACTCGTGCGTGTTCTTACATATACTTTCGGGCCAGTCATCAACATAGTCCCAGTCGCCCAGGTTTTTTACTTCTACACATTTACTTGGCATATTTCCCCAATCTCGAACATTTTTCTTTCCTTAGTAAGAAAAGAAGGAAGGGAAGAAACATCCAATTTTTTTCTCCATATAAGAGAACAGATATATTCAAGCGGATTTAAAAGAAAAGATGGGAAATGAAATCCCCATCCCCGCTGGTCTCATCGAAGAACCACTCGATCACGCCGTAGATATAATAGGCGAAATGTTTAAAGACGATCCCTTCCAGCGCTACGTGCTCATGGGCGAATTAGCCAAGAGAGGCGAGACAGACGTCAGTTATGAACACAACCGGGAAATCTTCGCAGATGTGATTCCGGGGATTCTGGCAGGTGAGGCGCGGGCTATTACTGTTGCGGGGAGTGGAATCTCAAGTGTATGGTACGTTGTTATCTACCTCCCCATACTTTTTCCCTACACTCTCCATAATTCTTTTTTCTTCTATTTTCCTTCCAAATCACATAAAGAGTCAAACAATTTAGTATTGGGAATTTGGATTTGATAATGGTGGAATAAAAGAGACTAATATGTATATACAATGACAGGCGTCTCGAGCCCATAGAAGATGAACCCATCATCCCCCCGCACTACCCACCCGGCGTCACCGAACTCAACCTTGCCGCGCACAAGACAAAGAAACAACATCTACCCCCAACCGCAACGCACATGCTGCATCTCTCCTTGCTGGGAAACTACCGTGAGCATCCCTCCAATGACAAGAGTTGCAATCACAAAGTCAGCGAGGTGATGAGACCGGTGCTCAAGATGGCAAAGGAGAAGGGCTGGCCGGTTGTGCTGGAGGCCACGTCGGAGAATGGCAGGGATGTGTATAAGCATTTGGGAATGGAGGTGCTGGAGGAGCATACGTTTGGACAGGGTAAAGTGGGGAGTGATGGGAAGAGGAAAGAGGGCGGTGAGGGAGTCAAGATTTGGGTTATGATGGCTTAATTGATTCCAAATGTCTTTGCTGGCCAACTTTTTTTTCCTTTGGCAATGGTAATGTGCCAGCGCATCTTTGTGGCTTGCATTGTTATCGCAAGCATGTTTTTGGGTGCTGGATGTTGTCTTCACCGCGCGCCTTTTTCTTGGGTGCATGACGAAGTACCGACGTGTGAGGGGAGGAGTGGAGGATAGAGTTTAGAGATAAGATGAGGTGTATAGATTTGGAGTCTTGCTTTTGGGCCAAGAGATAGATAACAGAGATGGTACATGGGACAGAGAGAGACGTGGCATGCAAGTTGAAAGTGTATGTACATTGTACATTGTGCGTTGCATTGAGTGTTTCTGCGCGCATATGCATGTAGGATTGCAATTGATACTCATGTTAACCTATGCAAACGTTGCGCATGCTGCTGATTGCAAGTTCATTTTTACAGGTAGTTGAATATCCAGCTGCATTCCTAATCAACCGATTAAGCTTATCCGCATTGGTGCTGTTGTAATGGTTCAGTGTTCATGTCATACGACAACGGCAATCCAGACCAAGCGCATCCTTCAGCGTCAGACGAGCCCCGCCAGCCTCAACTATGAGTCGATCGAAATCCATCGGCACAGCACCGAGCGTGCAGTTTAAAACGCGAGTAATGCAGAGTGCCGTAACTTGCCAGTGTCTGAAATGAAACGCTCACCATCCAGAGCACCCACGTGGGCGGCGTCGGCCTTGCCAGTGGAACGATGTCCGTTCCGGCTGTGTGATGGCAGCTGCATATGCACCATGTCTTATGTAGAAATCTCCGGATCCCTGCAACGTAGTCCTTGCTTGTATAGGTAGGTGAGCACGCGACCTGACAGGCCAGCGCCTGCATGCATGTCGTATACCTACGCCTCGCAGATACGTCGGGTCAAGACAAGCAATGCCAATGTGGCTGATTGTGCAGCAGTTTGTGGCACTTCGGCTATGCACATGGATTCTTTTTGGGCTCTTGGTTCCTAAAAAGAACCGTTTTTTTGTATACGAAAAGATGAGTGTATCTCAGCAATGCTTGGGTGTAGCTACCGTCCCCGTCTCGAAGGCGGGCGCTGTTGCGGATGCAGCGTGCCGCATGGGGTTTCTGCTTAGGAATTATGGACATGGTCTAGAGCCGTTTGACTCAGTTTTCCTCTTCTGCTTCAGGCAGCCAGACTCGTGTGGCTCCATGCCCGCTGTGGACTCTCTCTCGACTAGTAACAAGTTGCCGCGGCTTACGGACCTACAGGCGATGAGTGGATTAGGCCCACTTCTGCTCTGGATCGAAGACCCTGCGACGGGTGGCCGGCGGCCGCACGTAATTTCGTGGGGATCTTGATAACCGTTGACTCTTGCGCGCGCTTGTTCTTGTTCTTCAAAATCACAAGCATATCATACTTCTAGTAAGCGATTTGGCGATCAATCTGCAAGGATTGCGTCATGTGGGATCCTGTTCGCCATTGGATGAGTATCGGCAGATTTGGATTATTTGCAGTAAGCGATGTTCGAGTGGAATATTGTTTCCGCTTCCGCCCCACGCAAGACAAGTGGAGATGTTCGTTATGCGCTTGCGGTATGGTCCATATTTGTTGCGAGGCAAGCTTTTGTGCTCCATCTTTCTCCAGATATATACAATGCCCAATCAGCAAGCACTGATGACATTCTGCTGTCGAGCAGGGCCTGTCCGGATATCACGGTATATTGACGTACAGGAATGATCGCAGTCCACGTTGAGAGAGGGAATCGATTCGAGTTTCGATATTGGAATTGTCGTTGGTGTGGTGCTCAAGTGCCGTTGGCTCCTGATACGATACGGTACGTATTTCACATGGAAATGGAAATGGAAATGGGAACGGAGGGAGATGCGTCTCCGGACCAGTGTGGGCTGTTGCAGCCAATAGGAGGAGCATTGCCGTTCGTGGCCTTGTCAAACGGCAGCGGTGGCCAGGCCGCAGCGGCGCTGGCCTGGGCTGGCTGGAGGAGCATTGTGAGGATCCGCCGCGCAGATATTTTCTTCCCTTTTTTTGTTTGCCATTGGCACGTCAGGGCTGAGGCTGCTGCGGCGACGGAGGCGTGGTGTTGAGTGGGGGAGGAGATTGGTTGGCGGCAGGGCTGCCGTAGATTTTCAACAGCGATGGATGCTTGCACGTGCATCGACTGGGATGGCGATGGATGCTTGCACGTGCATCGACTGGGATGACGGCGGAGGGCGTGGCAGGGGTGCCAATAAGTAGCGTGAACCAGCGCGCGCGGCCGATGTCATTTCCCTTCCCAGCTTTTGGCCATGGATATGCATGCGGTCACCCAGCTTCAGTCCTTACTGCTTTTCACAAGCTCAATGCTGCCCTTCCTCTGGTTGTGTGCGCTGGGCTAATTATCCGGTCAGTATATAGTCTCAACAGTTCCGGTGACATTGGCATAGGACCGATTCAAAACATTGGCAGCCGACCCGCGCCTCTCAGTCGTCAGCTCAACTGTTATCGCTTCCTAGTTAAGCCGTTCGGTAAGCAGTCCGTACGCGGTAGCCTCTCGGCCGTTCGGCGGCTCAATGCCCCAAATGATGCCTTGGATCTGCGACACATGAGATGGAACCATCAACGTCTCCGTCGTTGCGCTATTGGGATCCCGTTATCTAACGGCTGGCAGTTCGCGCCATTGTTTGCCTCCTGCGACGCTACACCTCTGTCCTACAGTACCCTGTCCCATTGAACGCCCACGACCTTCATCCCTACGCGCTACTTGTTGGAATGAAGTACGGCGATACCCTGAGGCAGAGGTCCATACCAGAATGGGGCCACTGTAAGTGTCCGACGCTACATTGCGTGACCGTCTCGGCTAACAGTTGCGCGCTTGCAGATAACATAGACTACGACTACCTCAAAGAGCTTATCAAGCACCAGACCACACCAGGCACGAACAAGGCCGTATCCATACCCGGCCAGGGCGAGAGCACAGAGAGAGCTTTTGGCGACACCTTCTTCAAGGTCCTCGCGGAACAGCATGATCGCATCAACCTATTCATACGAAGCAAGAGCGGCGAGATCGAACGGAGGCTAGAGCACATCAGCAAGACCCTACACCACCTGCGTACGAAACGCGATCCGGCGAGTGGGCGTCTCCCCGCTCGCACCGTCGAGAGATATGCCAAGATCGAAGCAGACGTCCTGAGGTACGCGACAAACACACTCGTGCACGCGTATCCACGGCCACCCCGCTGACACACACAAATACAGGACCGGAGAGGAAATCAGGTCGCTATCCCGCTTCCAAGTCACCCAACGAACTGGCTTCGTCAAGATCCTGAAGAAGTACAAGCGCTGGACCAAAGATGGAGAGCTTGCCTATGTTTTCAAGCAAGAGATCAGCAGCCGCCCGGACAGCCTTTTTCAGCTAGACCTGGGCTACCTATTGGACCAGTTCGTCGACGCACTCGACACGCTCCGTTCGGCCTTCGACGTCGAGGGTACATCAGCGGCTAACGCTACCAGTGTTACTGGTCAGTCGCCGGCTGCGCGCATATCAAGAAGTTTGGAGAGAGGAGATGACGTGGACTTTGACCTAGCACTGGACACAGTGTCCTTGGGCTCCAAAGGAAGCAAAGCAACATATTGGATACACCCGGATCACATTGTTGAGGCCCAGGTGTTGCTTCTTCAACACATGCGACTTTATATCAACAAAGCAAGGCGCAATTCATCTTCTAGACCAACACCACTTCGCCGCCACTCGTCCACGGCCAACATGGACCCTTATGTTGGCAGCGAAGATACAACTGGACTTGTTGTTCTTGATCATCCCGAGACGTTTGCATTCAAGCAAAACGCAGGCACGATAGGCGCAGCGGAGGAGATGCAAGGGAGCATTGGAATCAAGGCAGCGGGGCAGGTGCGGTGTTGTGCTTCAAGTCAAGCGGCGGTTATTGTTTGTGACGAAGGCGATGCACAACACGCACCACCATCCAGTGTCAAGACAGTAAAGATGGAACGCAGATATCTAAAAAACTTCTTGGATACATCTGTGACTAATGACAGTATTAAGCATTCTTGTAGTCCACGGGAGAATGTCTTGACTGTCCGGCAATGGCTTGCTGAACACACATCCGCAAAGCCCATTGCTGGTGCACTCTTGAAGCGAACCCGGTTTACTGGGCTTCACAACAATTCTGCAGGAGGTACTTGGGCAACTCTGGACAAGGACATCTCTTTGACAGACCAGCTATTTGAAGACCTTGGCAGCGACGACTGGACTTCAGCCGCCAAATCAGAGTCGACCCAGCGGTTTCCTCATGCCATCCTAGAGATTCGCCGTGAGGGCAACCAGGCTACGTCTCTCATCCAGATGCTTGACCGAAGTCATTTGGTATGTCAGACCCCGATTTTTTCTTCCGAGTTACCTACTAACAAATGCAGGTTGAGCGTGTCCGAGGCTTCTCTTTGGAGGCACATGCTGTGTGGGCTTGCTGCAAGCCAGGCGCCATGTCTGCGCCTTTTTGGATTTCCCTCTTGGATAAGGACATTCGCAAGTTACCAGAGCCCGTCCAACGACGGAGCCGTAAGGCTAGGGGCAGTGCCAGCGCTTCAGTATCGCAGATGTCTCCTACAGCTACATCCACATCCAATACTTCGTTTGACGGCCAGTCTAGCCCGCTTGCGTCACGTTACGAGGAGTCTTCTGCAACATCGGTACATGAGTTTGTCGACCCACCGCCACTGCAGGCATTTAGGAAGAAGAGTCGCAAGCCCTACTCCGACTATCCTCCTCCGATAATACGGGGAGAGTCTGAGGCAGAGGCACAGCCACGGTACTGGAACGAATACGACCACCCGGAAGACGAAGAAGGGGGCTATTATATCTACATCGACCCCGATGCGTCTGTAAAATTTCCGGGACAAGAGTTTTTCGAGGCATGTGCGAGGAAAACAAGAAAGCTGTTTGGGATACAAGAGGAGCCTGAAGAGGCATCCCTCTCTGGCATTGAAGATTCGGACGATGACAACGATACGATTGATTCATCGCCCGTTATCCACGCGGCAAATTACGGAGCAATTGATTCGAGCAGGCAAGGTACAGAGGGAAAAGGCTATTTCAGCACTCTGTTCCGTTCGTTGCGTAATCCCCACCGCGACGCGGACATTTTCAACGAGCGGCGCGCGCTACTAGGCGAGGTGGAGAGTAACCAACACAAGGTTGAAATGACCAAACTGCGATTTTACTCGACAGCTCTAGGTGCAGCTGTGGTTTTGGACCTCGTCTTGTGTCTGATGACGGTGACGAGCCGGAAGAAGGAGCGAGGTGTTGTGGATGCTGGCGTTATGATTGGTACCATTTGTTCGCTTGTCTTATGTGTTGTCGCTGTGATCAGCATGCAGACACGTAGGGAGCGGTTAGGATGGGTGCATCAGGGAGCGGTGCTGAGCATCACGGGCGCGGTGGTGGCATTGGACATTGTACTTTTGTTGTGGGTGGCACGGATTTGAGAAAGGGGGCTTGGCTAGGTGTGGTCTGGTTGTTGCCATATTTTTTTCTGTTGGGTACTGGTACGGGAGAGTGAGAAGCTTGGGTCTACTCTAGGGGAGGGCGGAACGAGGGTGGCATGGCTGGCTGTTGGCTGATTTTGTGGGTATATGGTCGTATGTGGAAAGGATTGGGCGTCGACAAGAGAGATCGCCGCCGAGATATTCAACATGAATCAATGCTGGCAGCACCATTCGATACACGAATCCACAGGACATGAGATCATCATGAGGCTCTGCGATCCACTGCGCTTGGCGAGTCTCCGTGGGGGTGTGCCGCTTCCGGTTGGGTACTCCACCCAAACCGCGATTGAGGGGGGAGTGTCGGAAGAGCTTCCTATTCTGTCTGCATCCGCCACTTCAAATGTCACTGAATGCCCAAAGGGCTGCACAACCACTGCCGAAACACGGCCAGTTCACGTGAATGTACATCTGTATACTACAGGTGTAGGGCATATGCAGAAGCACAGCCAACAGGTGGGCTGCCCTGCTACGGTGCTTCAGCGGCCGAGAGCCTGCACGTGCAGTCTCCAGCTCCAGCTCCAGCGTCCAATGTCCCGCCATTCCCGAGGTGGAGCGCAACCTAACGCGAACCCACGCTTTCGTCATCCCAAGCGGCGGATGCGCTTCAGACTTTTGAAGCTCCACTGTTCCTGTCTGCCACCTTTCCTCCACGACAAATCCTCCCCCGGAAAAATACCAATCTATCAACTCCATGCTCACCATGCAATTCTAAACACTTCCCGAGGTAGGTCGACTATTCGATGCCAATCTCTCCGATTCCGCTGCGCGGCCGCTAACTAGACTTTTAGATATGTGAAGGCTTGAGCCTCAGCACATCTTACCAGTATTATTTTTTGAACACACATTTGTATAATACACCAACAGCGCCTGGGGCGATTACATCTCCAGTGACACTTGGATCCATCTGCACATCATCACCATGGCTGCCCGACGAGGAAGCCGTTTTATCAAGCCATTGCTCTACACAGCGGGAGCTGGAGCAGTCGGCGCGGGAGCCCTCTATGTCACCCTCAGACCTCGCGATATCCCCGGCAGCGAAGCTGCCGCAGTTCCTCCACCAACCTACGGTGAGGGAGGTATCTTCCGCCCACCACAGTTTCCCAGTGCCAAAAGCCGCGACGAACAGATCGCACAGCTGAAGCGCAGCGCTGGTGTCGTCTCACAGGTTGCTGAGAAGGCAAGGAGATGGATCGGTGGCAGCTCAACACCTGAGAAAGTGGAAGAGGACCCATACGACCTCCTGATTATCGGTGGTGGCGCAACAGGAGCAGGTATTGCTCTTGACGCCGTCACACGAGGCCTCAAGGTTGCGCTCGTCGAGCGCGACGACTTTAGCAGTGGTACGAGCAGTAAAAGTACCAAACTGGTACACGGCGGTGTACGATATCTTGAAAAGGCCGTTTGGAATCTCGACTACAACCAGTGAGTACTTTAACGATTTCTGCCATGTCCCTTACTAACCCGACCCCCAGATACGCACTTGTCGTCGAAGCTCTCCGCGAACGTCGCTACTTCTTGGATACTGCACCCCATCTCTCACAATGGCTTCCCATCATGATTCCTATCCAGAAGTGGTGGCAAGCGCCCTACTTCTGGGCTGGCACAAAGTTCTATGATTTCCTCGCCGGATCAGAGAACATTGAGTCCTCCTACTACATGACAAAGAGTAAGGCCTTGGACGCATTCCCTATGCTGAAGAAGGAAGGCCTTATCGGAGCTCTGGTATACTACGGTGCGTCATTCAACGGCTAATTTTGAAGTCAATCCCTGACGTGAACAGATGGTGCACACAACGATTCTCGCATGAACGTCTCGCTTGCTATGACTGCAGCACTCTATGGCGCTACTGTTGTCAACCATCTCGAAGTTACTGGCCTTGAGAAAGATGCCAATGGCCGTCTGTGTGGTGCAAAGGCAAAGGATCTCATTGAGGAGAGCAACGGTAAGAAGCCTCAGGAATTCTCCATCAGGGCCAAGGGCGTGATCAACGCCACTGGTCCTTTCACTGATTCTATCCGCAAAATGGACGACCAGGAGGTGCCAGAAATCGTTGCTCCCAGCTCTGGTGTCCACGTCATTCTCCCTGGTTACTACAGCCCTGCAAACATGGGTCTCATTGACCCCAACACTTCTGATGGCCGTGTCGTCTTCTTCCTGCCATGGCAAGGCAATACTATCGCCGGTACGACGGACACTGCTTGTGATATCAAGCAAAACCCCATTGCTGGTGAGGAAGAGATCGACTGGATTCTTAACGAGGTCAAGCGTTACCTACAGCCTGAAATCAACGTTCGCCGTGGTGACGTCCTCGCTGCTTGGTCGGGTATCCGTCCTTTGGTTCGCGACCCCAAGGCAAGCGCGACTGAAGGCCTTGTCCGCAACCACTTGGTCACCACCTCTCCCTCTGGTCTGTTGACCTGCTCAGGTGGAAAGTGGACGACTTACCGCCAAATGGCTGAGGAGACCGTCGACGAGGCAATTAAGGAATTCGGTCTAGCACCAAAGCCATTGGACAATCCCACTCTTATCAGCGGAACTCAGGTCAAGGACGAGGCTCCTCTCGATGGTACCTGCCAGACCCACCGTGTCCGCCTCGTTGGCGCTCACGGTTTCTCCAAGACTCTCTTCATCAACTTGATCCAGCACTATGGCATCGAGACCGATGTAGCCAAGTACTTGTGCCAGGCCTATGGTGACCGTGCCTGGACCGTTGCATCTCTTTCAGCACCCACTGAGCAGCGATTCCCTGTCCGTGGAATCAAGATGTCTGAGCTTTATCCCTACATTGATGGTGAGGTTCGCTACTGCGTTCGCCACGAGTACGCTCAGACTGCCACTGACGTAATTGCCCGCCGCATGCGTCTTGCTTTCTTGAACGCCCAAGCTGCTCTGGAGGCCCTTCCCAAGGTTATTGATATTATGGGCGAGGAGCTGAAGTGGGACAACAAGCGCAAGGAAGTTGAGTGGAAGAACGGTGTCACTTTCCTCGGCTCTATGGGACTTCCCAAGAGCAAGCTTTCTCTCACTCGTAAGGAGGTCGAGAGCGGTGCTGTAGGTAAATATGCCGACGAGGAGCATCACCTCTACGCACGACATGGTGAGTCTACCCCCGACGAAGAAGCTTGCGCGAACCTCTTTGCATTTGGGATCAGACTAAATGAGATACTTGCAGATAAACCCAGCGAGCCTCTCCCATCCGACAGCAAGTTCAAGTCTGGCGAGAACCCTGTCGTCAAGCGCGAATCCCAGGTTAACAAATAAGTTCCCTGGCATCTTCGACGTATCTTATCAACAAGACCTGTGATATCGCATCCATACATCGCTTCTATATTTTTATGATCCTAATCGGCGTGCGCGGCGTACTTGAGTCGGCATCCGTTTTGCTGGCGCTTGATACCATCCGTATGACTGGCTTCCTTTTTCCTGTCGCGCTCTGTACATCAATCATGTAGCTAGACTAGCGTGTCACTCGAAAGAAATGAGTAAACATTGTTTCGCTCTAGACATATTGGCTTTTGCTGAGTGTATGCACATTGGAGTCTCCATTTTCTGTAGACGTGTTCACCGCCAGTACTGTATGTAGTGTGCAGTGCTTAGAAGACTCCACATTGAGATGCAAGAGTAACCCCACCACCTAGAATTGCCTGACTCCACTTCCCGTAATCCGCAGTGACCCGCTCACATGGACTGAATGGCTGGCCAATGTTCTGGAATATCTAGCTTATTGACCATGGAGATGGAATTTGTTGGTTTGTAATTCTAATAACAACAGTAGAGAAGCGGGAGTTACTGTTTACAACGATCAACTGTGCTTGATTATCGTGAACTACAGTTCGTGGTGTACGGTGCCCACGCAGGCACGTGACTGACATTGAGGGGTTGTTGCCCTGGTATTGTGATCATTACGATGTGCTGATCTTTGCTACATTTTTGATTCTTTTCTTAAATCTTGTTTGGATTTGCATTTTTTTTCCCTTTTGTGGCGTAGGCCTATTAAGGGGCGTAGATCCGGCTAGACTTCGGGATAGTTCAGGATCGGCTCTGCCATTGGAATTCACTTGATTAGAAGGGCGTATGTGTGTGTGGCCACGACTGCTACCTAAGGCAGTTTTTGTGGTGTATTAAAAGCGGTCTTGTATAGCCGTGGATATAGGTTGTGGGAACACCTAATCCCTGCCACCACTACACACCACCAAAACTTCATTCGAAAGTGTAGCAATTGAACAGAAATTTCGTTCCGCTCTCTTGTTAGGTAAGCGGTTCTGACTAGAACTAAACCGTCTCCTCCGTTCGACCCGGTTGAACTGGCGCCCATAGCATATAGCATGGCAATTCACCCATCAAAACAGCCCTAGGAGTTCCATCTGTCATCTGAGATCGGGTCAGAGAAAAAGGCTCCAAAGACACAAACCAGATAGGCACTTGGCCTTGGTGGCGACCGCCTATCCACGATGTATATACTTCCGCTTCTCCTCTCCATCCATGCCGCTTCTACTGTTGCCTTTCCCTGGATAGGAAATCAGCCTGGTGTGAACCCCAGCATCTTCAGGAACGCTCATCCGGTCGAAAAGCGCCAGGAAAACTGTCCTTTCAATCCCGATCACAAGGGCGCTGCTCCATACACAGAGCCTTACACATACACGGGAGCAAAGAATGGCGCTCCTGGTAACCAAAGAGGCGGAATCAAAGTTCCAGCAGACGGCGATACTGCCCATGCTTACACCCCTCCTGGACCCAATGATATTCGTGGTCCATGTCCCGGTTTGAACGCACTCGCAAACGTAAGCAACTGTTGATACAGCTTTATTAGTTTGAACGCAGACTACTAACATTGCTCTAGCATAACTTTATTTCTCACGATGGAATCACAACCTTCCAAGAACTTGTCGACGCTCAGCAAAACGTCTTCAACGTCGGCTATGATTTATCCGTCGTTCATACCGTCCTGGGTATGCAAGCTGGCGGCGATTTTATTACTGGCCGTTTGAGTATCGCATGTGACGCTACGTCACGTACTGCGCTCCTGCCTGCTCTCGCCCGTCAGCCCGGTCTCAATGCACACAGCAAGTTTGAGGCTGATTCGTCACTCACGCGCAACGACTACTTCCTTGCAGATGGTGACAATTACAGCTTCAATGGTACGCTGTTTGCACAGATGAAGAGGGTCGCTGATGAAGTCTCTGGCGGAAAGTTTGACCGCAATGCCCTTGCCAAATACCGTAGTAACCGATACGACGACTCTGTATCCAATGTGAGTGCTCCACTTCGTATTTACTCCATCAAACACAACACTACTAATGTCTTCTAGAATCCAAACTTCCTTTTCAGTCCCTTGGCAATGATCCTCTACGGAGCCGCAGCCTTTCTTTACGAACTTTTCCCTAGCTACGGTAACAAAGGTATACCTGATCTCGAGACGATGAAGGCCTTCTTCGGTGCCGTCGAGGACCCTTCTGCACCAGGCGGCTGGCGCCATGTTCCCGAGCGTATCCCCGAAAACTGGTATTCGCGCGTCGAACCATACAGTGTTGTCGATGCCGCGACTGAGATCCTCGCCATGTATCTTCAGTACCCCAAGCTGTTCGGTGGAAACGTCGGTACTAGCAATTTCAACGCCCTTAGCACGCCGTTTGGTATCATCCGCGATGGAAAGCTACCGGATGAGGTGACGGTGAAGGATTTGATGTGTTTGCTGTACCAATTGGCTGTTAGTCCGGTGCCTGGTATGTTTGGTGCTGTGACTGATGTTACTGGTGCGGTCTTGAATTTTGCGACTTCGAAGCTGAATCCCGCGTTTAATAATACGGGATGTCCGTTTAGGGTCGGGTGAGTTTGGGATGGAGGTACGAGGAGCTGGATGGATGGATGGGTAATGCACGTGGTAGGCCTCAGCAATGTGATTGGATTTGCCTCTCTCATGCGATCGCAAGAGGAAAGAATGGTAGTGTTTATTCTTGAATTAGAATTCTGCATATATCTTATACCTTGCAACGATGTACTGCTGTTTTTTGCTTACACTCGAGTGATTTCCTGCTACGCCGTGTCGAAGTTAGGCAAACATGGAAGGAACCCTTGGTTGGGCTGTTCTCCTCTCAGCCTTCTCGCCCCGCTTTCCTTCTGTTCCGCCCCCATGACAACAAAACAAGCACTTATCTATCAAAGAGAGCATTCTTCAACAATCTACTGTTTCAGTCCTCCGACTGTTGTCTACCATGGATCCGCTCTCAGTGACTGCAAGTATCCTGACCCTTATCACGGTCGCGGGGTCGATTATACAGCATCTAGACCACATGAAATCTCGCATGGATCCTCAGGCTGAATTCATCGCAATTTTGAATACTGTATGCAGTATTTGATTCTTGGAAATTGGCTCATCTAACAGCCATAGTTAACGGATCTACAAACGACTCTGACCGTGGTGCGTGATGAAGATGATGCGTTGAGGAATAGCAAGACACCGGCGGCAAGGCTGGCCTACAACACCTTACCCGAAACAATTGGGAAACTGGAAACGTACTTGGACCAACTGACTCAGTTCGCCCATGCAAATCTGTTGAGGAATGGAAAGGGCTTGTCTCGCCTTGGGCTGAGTACACGACGAAAGAAAGAGTTGGCAGAGATTCGAGAAAAGATTTCAGATGCGCATCGGAATTTGCAATTAGTTCTCCTTTCAGTAAACCTGTAAGTTAGATCATACTTTGCGCCTAATGTTTATGAGCATGGCGAGAGCTAACCATTCCGTAGTCGCCGGAACCGGGAGTTGTTGTCAAGGATCGAGGAGGTTGCAATTGTGCACAGCAAAAACCATGCTGAGACTTCTGCCTCGCTGAACCGCATATCTGACCAACTAAAATCAGTCAGAATTCATGAAGAAAATGACTTGGAAACCTACCAATGTCCTCAAGAAAATATCAGATCCATTCTGGTACAGTCAGTGTACGACAACAGTAATGAACCATCGACTCAACTTCGCATAACAACCAACTTGCCTACGAAAGCGTGTGAATGGATTTGCAATTGCCAATGCCACGTCCGAACCCAATATCAAACTCCACAATGGCTTTCAGCAACTATCGGTACGCTATTCTACTCTTCTACAAGCACGCCCTCACTGGATGTTCGGCCCTGCAATGTTCCGTCTTGCTCACGATCTCATCCCTCATCGTCATCTAGAGTAACATATTACTTCCCTACCTGGATGCTGCGTACCGCCCTGGTATTCTCCACGTGGAGTAATCCCAAAGGCAAAAACTCTTCATGGGTCGTCAAAGTGCTGAGGGAAATACCATATAATGACCCTGTTTGGAACTATGTTTATCAAGGAGATATAGATGCGATTAAGGGACTTTTGGAGAACCGGGAGGTTTCGCCGTACGATATTGCGCCGGATGGAAGCTCTATCTTGCATGTAAGGGGAATTGCATAGTAGCTTTTAACAATAATGAATGTCACTCACTAACACCTAACACAGTGGGCAAGGAATGACTGGCATCTCGAAATCTGTTCATTCCTCACAGCCATGGGAGCAGATTGGGATTTTAAGGACAGATCGGGAAGGTAAAAGGCGCTACCGGTCCTGGCTTGGTACGATAGTTAACTAACAACGATGCATAGATCAGCATCCGACACAGCGTGGGCTGAAATTCTACTAAATCGCAGATACAATGCCGGTGTGGTCAAACTACGCGACCTTATCTGGCCAGAAGATTCTTACGATCTACATCTCAGCCCCCTCCATCGCATAATAGGCGGGTTATCCGCTGTGGATCTCGAATCGTAAATCGATCTCGACCCTTTACGAATTGAAGATCGAGACTGGCTAGGCGCAACACCTCTCATGTGGGCATCTCGCATTGGCAATTCCGCTCATGTCAACATAATGCTCTCGCGCGGCGCGAAGACCGAAGCAAGAGATTCAGTAGGCCAAACCGCGCTGCACTATGCTGTTGAAGGCGGCTCACTGAGATGCATCAAGGCGCTTTTAGAAGCGGGAGCTGACGCCCAAGCTGTTGCTAATTATGGTCTTACCCCCCTTCACCATGTCCTTTACTTCACCGACAACTGCAAGGTTGAGGATATCATCTCGTGTCTGTGTGCTCATGGCGCGAATCTCGACGCGCGCGACAACTTGGGTTACACGCCTTTACATTTCGCTGTGGAATTGGGATCGCATATAAGTGCTGAAGCATTCATCAGATGCGGTGCTGGTGTGAATTCTTTGGGTAGAAATGATGATCCGCCGATCGAACGAGCGATTCTGAATGGCTTTGAGGATATAGTGAAGCTCCTTTTTCAGGCTGGAACGATGGTGTCGTGGATAGATTGTTATGGAAATGAGAGAGATGTTGTCTCGGATGCAATATTGTGTGGGACGGTGAGGGTGATGGATGCGATATCGCAGTCTGATATTGCACCTGTGAAATGCAATGTTACTCAATCTCAACTATGGCACTGGTTTGAGGAGCGACAGGATAAGAATTTGGATGATTATAGTCCAGCTCAGAAGCGGGCAGCTTTTGAGCGGCTTCTTGAGAAGGCGGTTCCACTGGATTCTGACGTGGATGTGGATTCGCTGGTTGATGTAGAAGATGAATGACTGGGATGAGAAGCAGAACTATGCTACGAAGCTATGTCTAGTTGGTTAAGATCATACTTTTGCTCATAATAAGTGTAGCTGGGTCGTATATCACTATCTCAATGAAAAAAAACGACTACCATCAAGACTTTGGAAAGAAAGAAATCTCTCCTCTCCCCCATCTCCACTCAACCAATTCTACAAGTTCAACCCACCCTTCCTCTCCCTTTCCTGACAAAACCTCTCTAAAATCTCTCATACATAACCCCATGTCCCACTTCTTCCCTTCCCCAAGCCAACAAGTTTCAGCAACGCCACACAACATCCACCCACCCACATACGCGCATCCACAAACCTCCCACCTGCACCGTCCGCGCGTGCATGAAGCAGAATGAGGAAAAGCTCAAAAGCATGACATTTACAAGCGCCTAGAAATCGGATCGGCAAAAACAGAACAAAAGGCGGCCTTTGCATGCATGGCCCTGTGTATGCGAATCAAGAAAAAGCCCAGGACCGGATTCCAGGGCGCTGGAACCGAAATAGGGTACATGGCGGGGGAGGGGAGGTAGAGTGTTTTACACTATGTGGGTTGGTAGTGCAGTGCGCTAGAGAGAGAGGGGGGTGTATGGTACGTAGCGTATGTGGATTTAGCTATGTAAGAGAAAGGGTGAGAAAAGGGCTGAATGCTGTGTTTTCCAGAAGCATAACCGACGTCTGAGTGAGAAAGAGGAAAGAGGAAAAACACGCAGAAGATGCTGATGACAATGACGTACGACGTCCCAGCTTCCCCACTCTGTTTTAGATTGTTTGGCAGAGACGAAGCTTTTGCCAACAGCGACGTGGCATGCGCTTCTGGCAGGCGGTTGAGTATTTGAATGTGGCATGGAGGAGGGTGGCGAGGCGGGGTGAATGGTCAGGTGTCGGATGGAGAGGGGACGGAGTATGTGACTAGACAAAGTGATACTGCTTCGGCTGTGTGCGTGTCAGAAGCAGAGTGCAAGATGCGATCTGTTGGGGCCGAAAGGGCTAACTTTGCTGTTACTACTACGGCTACGGCTACGGCTGCGGGTGAGAATGCAATGCAATGCGCTGCCATGCAATGCGGCACGAGCCGTAGCTTGGTCGTTTTTTTAACCGCAGCTTAGTGCATGGGGGAGAGGGGTTCTTCGTTCAACCACATTTGTGTCGCTTGTCACGTTTAAGGTGCAGTGAGCAAAAAGATAGTGTAGGGGAGGAAAGCAGTGTCAGCTATTAGCAAACTCTCCCCACCTCTCCTCTATCACTGCTGTTTTCTACATCCTCACACGAAGAATATCCAATGACTGCGCATACCATTCATAAATACGAAACTGCGCCTCCCCCCTCTCTTCTCTTCTTTTTTGCCACCATGCACCTAGGTCTAGTATGCATTGCATGCATGCCCAGACATGCAGCTCGCCTCCAGCCCCGCCCAAAGATAGAATGACAGATATGACTTCCATATGCACAAAGTCCCGAGACTCATCTCTTTTTTACCATGTTCACGGGCGCATGCGTATACGTATGCAACAAATGTCTCAGGTAAATCTCGCTATAAAAAAAAGCTGTTCGTCATCAGACCTGCATATGAGCCCTTCAATCTCGGATCGAGAAAATAACCCCACCACAGTTCGAGACCATGTAACCCAGGACGTCGTCTTTTGAGGTACCGCAACACAAGCAGGGCAGGGCAGAAAGTTGGTCGTAGCTGTCAGATGGTGAAGGATACTCAGCACTCAGTCAAATGCTGCACTCACGTCACAACCAAGACTTTCTCCCTTCCTTGCAACATACACATACACATACACACGACGATACACACACCCAGCAGTGTCTCCTCCCTCATCCCCCAACACGACCATATAATCCCCTTACCTACCACATGCCCTCCGCGCCCGCCTCCGCGCCCGTCATGATACCCACCATCAAGCCACCACCATCACACGTAAGACAAGGAAAACCCCCACCCACCACCATCGCTTCGGCTTCCCCATGTTTGCACTACCCATCCCTCGTCGCACACATGCAGCCCCTTGCAGTACAGTATACTTGCCCTCTTCCCC
>NW_006912174.1:0-71657 GCF_000523435.1 Bipolaris zeicola 26-R-13
GCGACGTTGTTTTAGTGGGGGAACTGCGGCGCTCGGTGGGGTGCGGCGCTCGGTGGTGAAACACGTTACCTTTTTCTCAATTTTGAAATATATTTTGATCAATGAGGGAATACATACAATATGTGGAAATGTGCGAATATAAAGATTGAACTCCGTACTTTTCTATGCAGATAAACTACATAAATACCAAAATCATAGACAAAAATCGAAAATAACCCCCTGCCGTCCCATGTTCAAACTGTCGCCTTTACATTTGACTTAAGTCTTTGCGACCTTTTTCCCTATGTTGTGGCCATTTAACCTCTTCTTCTTTTTGTACGCGACACATTCTTGACATGTTTATTGTTCCTTTTAGCAATGCCGAGCTGGAGATCCTGGGACCCACAGGTTTACACCATAGTACCACGTATACCGAGCTAGTGTCCTTAGCCCCACTTCAGCAACATTATGGTCTCTCTGTTGTAGAAAGAAGCGAGATATAGTTTCTGCTCAACTCCCGGCTACTAAAGAGAAACTATAAAAGATGTCAGATCGAATGATTTCAAATTCTTAGGCACCTCATGAGTCTACCGTCGATTCGAGTCACTACTCTAGCTTGCATGGCCCCCAGTCACAAAACAACAAATTGAGCACCCCACCCCCCACCATACCGGCTGCGTTTCCACTGTTTCCCCTCTAAATCGAAACGGAGGATTTGGATTGGCAAGAACAGGTTCTACGAGGGGTGTCTGGACAGCGTGCACAGACCTGCGACGTCATTAACCTTTGGTGTCATACAGATGAGTCGTATCTCTATATGACTACTCAGGATTTAGCTGCCATATAATATAACCGCAAGTTTCTTATTCTCTTTCATTCACAAGTACAGCGTAGACTAATTCTTTGCTAGAGCTTCAGTTGCTCCAAAACAATACCACATATTCGTTCTTCATACCCAGCTTTCTTAATTCTTGTAGGATTAGTGCATACATACAATCACCACCAAGCGCATTCTCTAGAGCAGCCCCCCAAATTTCGGGCATCAACACCAATCAAACTCTGTATCATCCCATAAAACAACTCCAACAAAAAAAAACACATAATACAAAACTCCCCTCCCAATGGATCCCCCACCATCCTCCGATGCATCTCAACCCCCCTCCCTCGCATCCCGAATGCGCACTTACGAAGCATCCACCGACCACATCCTCCCCACCAACCAACCCATCATCCTCCGTCTCGACGGCCACGGCTTCTCGCGCTTCACCTCTCGCTTCTCACGCCCCTTCGACCCACGCATCCACACCGCCATGACCCGCACCAGCAGCGACCTCCTCCACTTCTTCCCGCAAGCCACCCTCGCCTACACGCAATCCGACGAAATCACCCTCGTCTTCCCCTCCGGCGTGCAAATCTTCAACGAGCGCCTGCAGAAACTCTGCAGTCTAGCCGCGAGTTACTGTTCCGTACGCTTCAACCGCCACCTCGAGCTTGCGTTACGTGAGATGCCTGATCCACCCGTCAAGGGCGACACGGAGCTTGTCTTTGGCACGGCGCATTTCGACGCGAGATTCTTCCCCGTGCCGTCTGTGCACGAGGCCCTGAATAATCTCATCTGGCGCTGTCGGAATGATGCGGTGAGGAATGCCGTGTCGTCGTTTGCACGCACATTGTACACGCCGGCTGAGTTGCATGGGAAGAAGACGGGTGAGCTTATTGAGCTCATGTGGAGGGATAAGGGGGTTAGGTATGAGGAGGCCGTGCCGAAATGGGCGATTGAGGGCTGTTTGGTTAAGCGCGAGCAGTATGAGCATCAGGGTGTGAATGCGAAGACGGGCGAGGTGGAGAAGACATTTCGGACGAGACCTAGGGTTGAGGAGAGAGGCGTGAGGGTCTTTGACGAGGCGGGTCTCAAGTTAATCACGGACAAGTATTGGTAGTTGTTGTAGGTTAGGGTTGCGACGAGTAGCATCAACCATGAGAATAAAATAAACAAATCAAAAATACAGTACGTAGTATATCCGCGATTTGTTTGGTGAGTCTTTACAAAGTCTGAAAATAAAATAAAATATATCAAAAGCATAGTAGATCACCCCTACCTCAGAGTACAAAAGATAAGCAAAAAAGAAAGGATGGGGCCTGACCGGGATTCGACTGTAACGCTGTTAGATACTTGCGTTCGCTGTGCGAATCTGAATGGGTGAACTTACACCCGGGGCCTCCTGCAGAATAGGCTTGATAAACAGACGTGAATCTGAATCTTCCCAAAGCAGGAATCATACCACTAGACCATCAGGCCGGAGTTATGAGACTCTTGGAGTTGATGGAAAGGACCCCGTATTTTTGGTATATGAATCGAGTAAAAACGGAGAGTGAGAAGCGCTTGGAGAGTCATCGGATGGGACGGTGGGGTAGTGTGGTGAGAGGGGGTGGGTAAGCGAGGGGGAGTGTGTGCCTGTTACCCCGCCATGTGTCATCCTTTGTTGAATACGAGTTGTGGAGTAGCATAACGATTTACTTGGTGTTTTCGACCAACAACTATCACTATCAACCGACTCACTTGGCTATCAATAATTCGTCGAACATATACCGTAGAAATTAAGAATAATATAATTGAAACTGATATCTCGCGACAAAAACTCCAACCTCATGCTTCCTATCGTGTAACCATGTATTCGTTAGAGCAAACAAAGAAGCAATGCTGCGTTTCCATCTCATCCCCACCTCGCGTACAAAATCAGCTCTACGTCAAGTCCAAGACTTCTACCGCGCTTTCTCTCCACTTGCGTCTGTCTTTGCCTTTGAGCAAGGGCCCCGGTGTCTGCTCTGCCAGCTTCTCTGGGCTGTCAACATCGACGTAGTCCCAGGCACCTACGACACTCTTTCTAAGAATGATAGCTCGTTTCTTCTTGCTCTGGGCTTTCCATGCTGCGGGCGATGATACCGAATTTTCTTCGCTTGGTGACCGTGATGAACGCGTTGGAGGTGATGTCCGTGTTGCAGCCGTTGGTTGTGGCGCCGGATCACACCCCCCTACGGGTGACGAGTGTTCTGTCAGATCAAGCATATCCGCTTGTGGCGATGTCGACCGTGATTTTGCTGCAGCAGGACGAGGGGACGTGAGGTCTATAGTATCAACACTGGAGGGCGCTGATGTCGTTTTGCTGAGACGTGGCGAAGTACGGCGAGGCGGGTTGGAGCGGAAAACATCTTTAATGCTTTTCTTCTTCCCTACAGTGGAGACTGATGAGGTCGAGCTCGCAGACGTGTTTGATGATATTGACGTCAATGGCGGCCGTGTTGTCGATGATACTACAGGACTCTGCTCACTAGTAACCTCTTTTTGAGAACGTCGTGTGGCTTCTGGGCGCTTTGGTGGGGAGAGCGTCAAGTCCAGTGATTCCACATCTTCCGATGGCTTACGGAATTGTGGTGGCGCAGGGACTGGTGCTGCACCAAACAAAGGAGTTGTACCTCGCTGTTTGGTTGGTGTTGCCGATGCTCGCCATGCATCTAAGGTAGTCTGTTTTGGTACAGACGAGTCCCGAGACGCTCTGGTTGCAGCCGTCTCTTCCAATGTTCTTGTCCTGACCTTCTTTGCTGGTAGCTGCAAAGGTGAAGGGTGCACTGGAGACTCGGCTAAATCCAAGGTTTCTATTGTCCTCAAAAGTGGAGGTGTGGAAGACCGATCCAAGACTTCGCTGGTGTCAGCAGGAAGCGTTTTTGAACGCTGAATTGGAGCTCGCCTTCTCCGTTTAGTTACACTTGGAGGCAAATCTTCTAGAACTGGGGAGAGCGACTTTTCAGGCTCCGGTTGTGGTCGTGGTGTTAGGATTCGTGGCTTCACTGGCGATGAGGATAACAAGTCAATCGCTTCGTATTCAGCCGGTGCAGTAGTCTGTGATGATGGCGCTGGAAGATCTCCAGCCTTCTCTTGGGCTTTTACAAGTGCTCGTGAAGCTCTCACTCCAGGTTTTGTGACCTTTGCAAAAGATTCTATTCGGACTTGGGGTTGATCTTTAGTCGTCCTTGTCCGCCTTGTGGTTGTCTTGGCTTTTGGTGCGGCAGTGCCAGTATCCTGAACCGATGCTGTTCGTCTAGGCTTCTGCTTTGCCTGTCGTCCAGCCTCCCAATCTTGAACTGTGAGTGGCACGCCGACTTTGACAAATGTTTCCATGACCCATATACGTGCCGGCTTTTCAGGGTCAAATTTGGTCGGTCCACGTTTCTTAGGACCCTCATCCTCCATGTCCAAAGGCACGTCTTCATCTAGATCCTCATCTCCTACATCCTGTTGGGAACTGGGCGGCGGGGCCTCTACATCATCGTCCGGATCCTCTTGGCTAAGATCAATCTTTACCAACTCGACAGGTGTGAAGCTTACGCGAAGCTCGGTACAATGGTCGGTAATGGCATGCTGTCTTTTTCCGTGAAGACCTTTGATCAGCGTTGATTCGTCTTCTTGTATGGCTCGTAGATTGTCAGTGGGCAGGCGATTAGACTGTTCAGCGCGGATCCGCAGTTGGCGCACAACAAGAGATGGTGCTAGACTGCGAATGAAGTGCTTTGCACCCTCGAGTTTGACCCAGTCAAAAGCATCTTGGGTAAACTCGCGCAGACCCGGAAAGTCGAGATCCCGATCCCAATTGATGGACCGACGCAACTTGTCTAATCCTGCTTGGTTCGAGATCGCGGGATGCGTGTAATATCCGAGAATATCGAGTCGGGGGAAGTCGTCGGGGATCTTGAGTGCGCCGTGTTTGCGTTTAAAGAACTTGCTTTCGTTTGTCTTCAACTCGTGTTGCAGTCGCTCCTTCCATTGGGCTATGGCTCTAGAGTCGTTTCGTGGAATCTTGCACAGGTCGGCACCAAAACCTGCTTTGGCTGCCTCACATGCAGTCTTGGGGCCGCATCCAGGTATTCCCTCTGGCACATAGTCTCCTCCACTCATTAGCGCGACCAAGATCATGCCCTCACGATCCAGTCCCGATGGCCCGTTTTTGGTTTCGACAGCGTCGTATACATTGACATGAGTTGGCGTCTTTCCTGATTTCTCTGGAGACCAATTTCGGAGAGTGACACCGCTCCCAAACATGAGCGTGTCCACATCTTCACTCAGAACCGCATCGACAATTCCTTCCCTTTGCAGCAGTGCACACTCTGCTTCTGCCTCGCCTGGCGCAAGATGTATGGGATATCCAAACTGCTTCAAGAGCTGTTTTGCAAGGAACTCGGGGATGGAGGCGACCGTCGGACCGGTGCGCTTGTTGCGCTTGAATGGTGGTTTGTTGGGTCCATCGAAGACAAAGACAGGATGGATAGCAAGAGAAATCAAGCGCAGGAGACGGTAGTAAAATGTTCGCAATGCAGGGTTCGTGCCGCCTAGCTGCAGTCAGCACTATACGGTATGCGCATACCCTGAGAAGACTTGCCTTTGCTAGCTTGGATCTGAAAAAGCCATATCGACGTATCAATAGCGATGCGCAGTGGGCGGCCAGTCTCTTCAAACTTTTCGACGGCGAGCTTGGAGAGCGCTATGCGTGTGCCAGGGCCGATTTCCTTGTAGATTCTACATGCGTTAGTACTGGAATATACCCCATAATATGCGCGACTCACCCATGGATACCCATTGCGACTCCATGCTATGTCCTTTGATCTCCAAGCTGGCTGCCTTGTTCGCGATGTTGCGCCCAGCGCGTGGACTGGTGTCGTGATTAGATTGTTGCCACGACAACAACGCGTCACCCGTCCCGCATGCCCACGGATGCACGTTTATTCCCCACCACGCCATCCCTATCGCACTAACAACCTCCACCCACCATCCTCACAGAGACCCTTGAATATGGCGCCCCGCGGTCGCAGCACAACGGCGAGTCCGGGTGCCTACTCGGATCGCAGCAACGACTCAAGCCCGGACCCGCTAGCCATTTCTTTCGACGAAAACATCACCTCATCGCACCGCAAATCCAGTCCTCGGAAACCCATCATGATCACCTCGCCAAGGAAACAGGTCCGGCGGCTGGAGACGTCAGAGGTCGTCTTCTCGTCGCCGTCCAAGTCTATGATCATGAGCACACCGCGAGGCAACGGCGCAAGCCCTTGGCGCATCAAGGTCACCGTCCAGGCTGAACCGGAAGACGGAGAAAATGCTGAATCACCATCAGTAAAGAGGGTGACAAGAACAAAGACGACTACTGTACCGCTAAAAGACCCGGATGCGTCGTCTCCTGTCAAGCGCCCCCGCGGCCGACCCAGGAAGTCTGAGACTGGATTGACGCCCAAGCCCAAGAGAAAAGGGACACCAATCAAGAGACCTGCAGAATTCAGCTCTCCGAGCAAAATTGTGCGAGGCGGCGATTCCAGCGCAGCCGATGTCGATACCGATGTGCCACCTAGGAAGCGAAGGGGTCGTCCGAGGAAGAGCGTACAGTCACCGACTGAATATGACGAGACCAGCGTTGCAGAGGAGGCCGAAGCTATCCTACAAGCCACGTTCGAGGAGACACCTCTGCCAAGCACCGAGGCCGAACCAGACAATTCGAAAAAGAACGCGCGATTTGCAGCTCCCGATGATCAAACCATGGATGATGCATTGCGAACATCGCCTACACGATCAGAGCCGTCTCCCAGCCTAGGCACACCAGCTCATACCAATTCGAGGAACAATGTTCGCGCACGCAGAGGTACACCACATGCAAACAGGGTGGCCGTTATTCCATCCGATGAAGAGGAAAGTGGCAGTGATGTACTTACGCCCGCCAGCGGAGATGAAGACAACAACAATCTTCCCGAAAACCAACCCATGAGTGGAACAGAGGATGGCCAAGGAGACGTGCTTACACCAAGCGAGACCTCGGCGCAATCGAGTGATTCAGCCGATGCCACTAGTGATGATGGTGCACCCGAATATCCTCAAGACTATGAAGACGACGAGGAGGAGGAAACACAGGGTCAACATTTCACTTTTGACGAAGGCACCACCAGGATGCCAGATGACACGACGATGTTGGATAGCGAGACGTTTAGCATGATATCTGTCGAGTCATTGAAGAGCAACACAAATCGACCGAGCCCAACACAGCCTCGAGATGTGCAGGCCAATGCTCCAAAGGCCAAATCCTCACTCAGGAACGAGTACTTGGGACCAGTTACGCACGTAGCATCAGGTTCTGAATCTTCAACCCATGAAAAGCACGTCTCGACAAGCAAGGCCTTTTTAGAAGCCGCGTCCATCGAGACAGTGCGTCCAAAACTGGCGCGTCATGTCACACCCGCTATGGACTCTGAGATTCCATCTGCACCCCCTGCTCTGCATCCTGTTCAGCCTGCTCTGACCAAATCTCCATCTCCAACACTTGGCCGAGCAGTTACCGCCGGTGTAGCTTTACAAGGTCTTCTCGACCCCACACGACTCACCCCAGATGCCTCACAAAAGACGCCCGACGGAAAGCGAGGCTCATTGGACGATTTGTTCCGTGGCTTCAGCTCAGGGACACGTAAAGATCTTCAAGCAGGCTTGCGACTTGGCGAGCAACTTGCACAAAATCAGACAGAGGAGGACAATGTGCCTGGCCCCTCGAGCCCTATCAGGGGCCAATCTGCGGCAGGGCCGAAAGCAGGTGTGTTCCGAACGCAACGAAAATATCAGCAATCGCGTCTTCTTACACCCGAAGACCAGGATCATGTTGTCACAGCGGTGGCACCGGCAGTTGCAGCGAGCGACGTCCAATACCCAGCGTTGGACGTTGAAGAGGCGACCACAGCACCATTGAGCCCTGCGAGGAGCGAATCCGCAATGAGTTGGCGAACCGACACTCCACCCCGCGCAGCCAAAAGCCAAGATCAACAAGACACCGCTATGAATGAGGTTCAAGAGGAGGTTCCCGGTCCTGCAGAAGAGCTAGTCCAACATGATGACTTTGGTGATATCTGGCAAGAGGAGGCTAGTCGCTCAGTTATCTCGATCAATCCAGAGGAAGTTCCAGCAGAGAATTCCCCTGAAGCTCGCGATATATTCACAGATGCCAGCGTTGTCAGGCCTGCTCGCGGAAGAGCTGCCCGGACTTGGCGCCGCAGGAAAGTCATTGATGAGACGGAGTCGCAGCAAGAGCCTGCCTCGGCAGGCTCAGTGCCAGCAGCTGTCCAACCATCAGAGGGCAGTAAAGAGGCCCAAAAAGTTGATTCCGCACAACCCGATGAACAGCCTATGCAAGTCGAAGAGCCAAACGCTGAAGGCGAAGAAAGTGACGCTGGTATGTTCTTCCAGTCGAACACGCCCAATGTTGCAGACCAGAAGCGGCCTTCTCGGTTCCAGAGGCGGCGGCCAAGAAGACAAGAAGCAGAGAAGGTAAGCCTCTCTGAGCTTCTTGACCAGGGGGACAGTTTTGTACCAGAATCTCCTTCGCCCGTAAAAACGAAAAAGACACCCCCGAAAGCGACACTAAATCCATTCTTGGATACGCCACCTCGCTTCCCTGCGCTACTGAACTCGCCAAAGAAGAGCAGTCCCTTGAGGCGTGAGCTTCACAGTGGTGACATTTCTACAAGCTCCGTACAGCAGTATGAAGAGTCTACGTTGCCACTCGCGCAAAGCTCGCCGTTTCACACGGTCGTTGATGGCGACAGCAAAATCTCAGCAGCATCCGACCAACAACAATTCCGAATGGAGATGGAAGGAAATACTGCTTCCACCATTTTACGTGTGCGCGAGGAGGCCAACGAGTACCTGGACGCCTATGAACCGCAAGAGCGAAGTCTGAATGAGATTACAGAGGTTACCGAGCCTAGCAGAACACATCAAGACATTAGTCACCTGCCATCGAGCCCACCGAAGATGCAGCGACGGTTCGAACAGCGGCTGCTTTCTGCACGAAAGCCTTCGCCGCTTTCTAAGACAGTAGAGCGCCCAGGCAATGTACCAGTACCACAATCACGGCAGAACGCAGCGCGTTCGAAGGAACCGGAAGTGATTGAATTGTCGTCTGAAAGCAGTTCTAGCGACGACGACGAAGAAGTAGAAGAAGAAGAAGAAGAAGAAGAAGAGGAGGAGGAGGAGGAGGAGGAGGAGGAGGAGGAATCAGATGCTACCCCCAGTGGCCATCCTCAACCCCGTGCACAGGCCGCCTCGACATTGAGCGCCAAGCCAACATCCTCGCGCTCATCTCAACTACAACCACACCCTATCATCTCACGGATGACACCGTTGCCAAAAGTCGAGCCTTGGACACGAACACATTACAAAGCCCTCGACAAACTGTACACCACACACCTCAAACATCCCGCACTCTTCTGCCCTTTCAACGTCCCTCCCACGCCACTATCAACCACAAACGGCTACCTCCTCCGCCGCTTCCTCGCCGACAACGGCAACCTACCTTACGTCGGCGCCGTGTTCCATGCCTGGGGCTACAGCATGGTCATGACCGCCGAGCTTGTCGTTCTCTGCAGCGTCTTCATGGACCTGATGAGCCTCAAGAGCGAAGTCGAGTACGAGCAAGTCACAGGCAGGAAACTAGAAGTAGGCAATTGCGCACCGGGTAGGCGCGGCGACTGGATCTCTGGCGAAGACGTACTGCAGCGCCTTGCTACTGTTGTCATGGGCGAGAGTGTGAGGAGAGATGAGCGGGCAGGGCTTGAGATTGATCGCTCTAGAGGATTGCAGATTGAGTGGCCGCAGACGCCGCGGTGAGCTTAGTTTCCATGTCTGATTACTCTTTTTAGGATTGATGGACTGGCGTTTGTGGCTTGGAAACGGGGGATACCATTTGATTGATGATTGTTCATACTTGACTCTTTGATTTTGTTTTTTCCTAGGGTTGGGCTGACTGTTTTTACTATTTGGGCATGATACCTCGATGTTGATTTATTATCATTCTATTTCTTGACCTGTCTTCTTAATATTGTTTCACGTATTAAATCACTCGTTGATCTGAACATTAGTATTCCATTATATCGTCTCAATAGGAAATATGGAGTATTCCGTCTTCGTAATAAAACAAAAAGAGTAGTATGTGTTAGGAGAGTACCGAGATTTGCCTGTGAACGTTCCCAAAGCGTGACCTTGCCCCATCTCCACACCCATCATCGTATTCAAAAAGCAAAAAGAAGATTAATGGGCTCAACCGGGATTTGAACCCGGGACCTCCTGCAGAATAGGTTGGAAAACCCAAAGCAGGAATCATACGACTAGACCATTGAGCCGTATTGTGGTGGTTGAGGTTATTGTGATGACTAATCTTGAAATTAGATCTATTATAGCTACAGAACAATTGACCTGTACTCAGATTGGCGTAGAATTGTTGGGAACGCCGATAGATAGTGAAAATCTAAAGTGGAAAAAGTGGAGCATTGTGGGAAATCATATGCATGACTGAGTCATTAACCAGCCAACATACGAGGCACTGCATCAATCGATACTCGGAAACTTTGCATGCAGCACAGAAAAAGCATTCAATAAGATCGAGCATTGCTACGTGTATTGATGTGGTAATTGTACATTCGGCATGACTCTAATTTTCGCGTATACAAAGCCTGACCCGTGAACTTCGCGACGGCGGCTAATGCGATTATACATCAAGTGCAAGACTGCAGAAAAAGAAGACCTTGTGCTCGCTCGCTTGCTATCCGCTTTTGTTGATACTCGAACGCATTAATGCCATAAGAATGGCTGGAAGTGCTTGCGATATTGGATCTTACTTCATTTTTGCCTTTTCCCGCTTTTCTTGCAAGTACCTCCATGACTTTGATAGGCCCGCCGTAAAAGGTCCCTTGAGCGTTTGCACAGTTGATGGCCACTTGACGGTCTGGTTGATCGCCTTGGTTACCATCTGTGGGATGTCCTTCTCAGCTGCTATTCGCCTATCAAAGTCACCGGCGACCTGCTTCTTCAGGATTCCTCCCGAAGATTCGTCCTTCCTTGCCTCCAGCATCTGTTGGTACTCGCGACCTGAGATGCCAAACTTGCCGCGGTACTGGAAGTACACCTTTTCACGGAACTTCTTGGGCAACCGCCGGACCATACTGGCGCGACGCTCTGGGTCCAGGTCTTGGGACATCTTCTGATCCAGCCCCGGGTCCTCCATCCAATCCGGCTTTCGAATCACAGACTCGTCGGCGTACCTGATGTTCGGGAGCGACATTATGAGATCGTGGTAGAGGTATCGAAAGTTTCGTATCTGGTGCGTGACGATGTTGTCGATCTTCTTGGGATTTTCGCTGCCATACTGCATACGCGGATCGCCTTGATAACTCAAGCCTGTGATTGTAGAGTATAGTTCCTTCTCTGTAAACTTCTCAGGCAGCAAGAGAAGCGCACATCGAACGGCAGAGAGGAGATTGCGTTGATTCGCGACGCGGAGATTGGGTTCTTCGTGGAGGATTTTAACGGGCTTGTGCAGGCGGCCGGCGAAGTATAATGTGTCCCACTCGGTAAGGTCGCGGAGGAGCGTTTCGTAGTTGACGACGGCGTATTTGATCATTGTTCCGTTCACTATAACATACGGGTTAAAGTAAGCACCTGCGCCGTACTTCTCCTGTACATGGCTGACGACTCCTGAGCCGAGCGATCCAAGAAATGAATAATGATCTCTGTGTTCGCGTAGATTGAGCGAGTGGAAGTGTTGAGAGAAGCGAGGCGTCAGGATAAAATCAATCATCTTTCCACCTCCTTTTTGCCATTTCAATATCGCATCGGGAGGGTTCGGGTGAGGCGATTGAGTCGTTCGCGAAGCTGTCGCAGCCGACTGAGGAAAGACGCCAGAGCCGTAGGCAAATGCGTATGTGACTGGCGGGAATTTCCGTAGTATGCCTCGCAATGCCCGTTTAAAGTCTTCGTTCGTTTGCATCAACTGATTTTTGCCAAAGTCCTTATGCGGGAGCTCTGTAAAGTCCGACAGCGAGGGAGCTTCATCTTCCCAGTCTGGTGGCAGCGATTGGAATGCATGGGGAGTGTCCGTAGGTGTTGTCTTCTCGGATGATATAAAGCGGCGATTGACCTGCGCCAGAGGCCTTCTACACCAGGCTATCCGAAATGTTGGTTGGCGGCGATACATCTTGTTGGGAGGATAATGCCTCAAGTCGCGCAAAGTGAACGAACGGATGACGTAAGCGTGTTGTTGCTCCACATGTCTTGGCGGATCAGATGTTTGTGGTCGGCCTGCCGCGTCTGGAGACGCGACTTCTTTCTCCATTTTCACCCAGCACACACCACTCGAGATTCGCAATATTCAGTATTGCAAAACACATCTTTATCTTCTATAACCAGCCGAGTAAAAAAGCAAAACCAACACTCAAAACTCAAAACTTTCCACAACTACCATCACTCCTACTAACGCCATGGATGCGTCCCTGGCTTCTTACCAGGCGCGTCTAGCCACCTTTGAGGGAGCAGCTACGACAGGCAAGGGACGACGTACAAGCAACAGATCTAAAAAGGCAGGAACAAAATCAAAGGCTTCATGGCCCCTTACAGCACCCTCGGCACAGGATCTGGCGTATGCCGGTTTTGTATGGAAGCCTACCTCTACGAGCCCCGACAACGTACAATGCTTCAGCTGCGAGTGCCAACTAGACGGCTGGGAGGAAGCGGACGTTCCTGCATACGAACACTCAACACATTCCCCAAGCTGTGGCTTCGCAACAATCGCCTGTATCCGTCTCCGTGCGGGCGATCCTGGCAGGACTGAAGATGACCCGACCTCAGAAGCCATGGTGGCAGCACGCCGCTCAACCTTTGGCGATATGTGGCCACTCGACGTCGCAGCTGGCTACCCCAGTGTCGACCAAATGGTGGACGCCGGCTGGTTCTACGACCCTGCAACAGACACACCCGATGGCGTTACCTGCCCATACTGCTCTCTAGCACTAGACGCATGGGATATCGGTGATGACCCTATGCAGGAGCACCGTCGAAGATCTCCTGAATGTCTCTTCTTTGTCCTCTCCGAACTCTACAAACCCGCCCCAGCACCCAAGAAAGCCAAGCGTGCTTCCAAAGCTAAGCGTGCCTCAACCCGCTCGTCAACAGCATCTACAGCAAGCAAGAGAGCCACACGTGGCAAGAAGCGGACAAGCGAGGCAGTTGAGGAAACTGAGTACTCTGAAGTCATCCAGCCTGCGCCGAAACGTGTGCGATCCTCGAGCATTGAAAGTTTCCCTAGCGATCTTCCTGTGGGAACGCCTAAGAAGACACCGACCGGAATCAGGGACACTGTCATGGACGACTTTGACATGTCGAGCCTGCCGGCGGACCTAGCAGTCGGAACACCCAAGAGGACACCGCCTATGATGAGTGAGGCAGATGACATACCAGAACCCATCAACTGGAAGCCTGCCGACGTTGATGCCGTAATCACATCTCAGGAAGAGGCCCACGGTTATCTCAGCGAAATCCTTGCTGATTCTGGTCTGGACAACGTTCAGACAGCAGACATGACGCCTGAAGAACTTTACGAATACGTTATGGCTAGCCTGACAGACGAAGAGAAGCGCATGACGATTGAACAATGGGTTCTGCATAACGCAAAGAGGGGCGAAGAAAAACTCCGCATGGCCTGCGAACAACAGATACTGGCATTCGAGGCAGAGGGTCAACGTGCCATGGCTGTTCTCGAGGGCATCCCCACAATCTGAGTTTGATGGGCATTTGGTTAGGATTGGAGCACATGGGAGTTTGGTCATTGAGATACCCCGACATCAGAATGGGCGTTTTGGGCACGTTGCGATCCGCATACGTTTAATTTTACGGCTGCTTAATGTTTTTTGTTGGTCTTTGATTTGGGGTGCCACGTTCCGCCCTTGCTGCGGGGCAACCGTCTGAGCCTAGGAATAGCTGGGAGATACACCTAGTTTTATTGCTTGTATGAACTCAATGGCAATTTTTGTTCTTGTCCCGGATAGCATAATGACAGATGAAGATGAATGATGTTTATATTCGAGCCATTGCTAGATGCCATTGAGAAAGAGGGGCAGATTAAAAGACGTGTTGATAGTTGGGGGCACGACGACGCGTGATCACGTGATGTGCTTCGCAATGTAAATGGATTGAGCAAAGCATGTATTATTCCACAAAGCCTCGTATTCTCTGCAGATTTTCCAGAAAGCCACCGGTTCTTTGCTGCGGAGGCTGCGGCTGTGACTTTGAGACACTAGAGCTACGAGCTGGCTTCTGCTGGCCTCGATCCTTATTCTTTTCCCTTTCCCTGTCCAGCTCGCGCTGCTTGTCCTCTGCCAGCTTCACCAAGCCGTCGATGAACTTTGTTCTTGCTTTTTCTTCGGCTGTGCCCTTCCATACCTGAGCGAGATCTCTCAGCGCTTGTATGCGCACCTCGGCCTTGTGCATGCCGCCTTCTGGATCGCCTGTGATGAGGTCGGCAATCTCGGAGCGGAGCGAGGCGGCGAATTCTTTGCCTTTTTGCTCGCGGGAGGCGCTGTCGGTGCCGGGCTCGGGGGCAGAGACGCTGATTAGGGAGGCGCCTAGGGATACCTCGCTAGGAGGGATCGTCCAGTGCATGGCTTCTCCGAAAACCTTGATGACATTCTCAAGGCGCGAGCGGACCGTGGTCAGGGTGCGAAGGTCGGAGATGTATTCGGGCGTGGTATCTTCGGGTTCTACGAGCGCTGGGAATGCTTCGCTGGGGGCTTCTGTTTGTGCTGGCGCAGGGCTTCCAGGTTCTCCTTCTATAGGGTCTGCTTTCAGAGTGATTCCACCTGGCAGAAACTTCTCAACGTCGTTCTTTAGACCATCCGTTAGGGTCTCTGTGAGGCTGACTGCCTCCCCCCGCAATACCTCGACCTCGTAAGCCAGCCGCCCGCCAGTCCGCAGTATGTCATCGGTCAATTGCGTGAGTATGGCAGATAACCGGGTCGTATGTGCGTTGAGTTGTGAGAGGAGGTCTTGGGTCTGGGAGGAGAGGTCGGCCAGCGAGGCGGCATTGCCTGTCTTTGATCTTGAGCTTAGCGATAGCGAGGGGAGCGTGGCATTAAGGTAGTCGGCGGAGTCGAATTGCGATTGGAGGAATGGATCCAGAGCGGGATCGGATACATGTGTCGACTTGGCCGCTGCCGTTTCCGGCTTTTCCTGGAAGACGGCCATGGTGGACGCCGAGGTACGGAGGGAAGGTATTGCAGATGTCCCAAGATAGGGCTGGAAGCAGTACCGAACGCTCGGAACCCTTCCTTGCACTTGGCCTTCATATGCAACCGGTAAGACCGGAAAATAGTGGCCCCTCCTAGCAGGGCAAAACTACCCCAAACCCACCTAAAAACAGAGCTAAAATAGCACCTACTTACTTCTTAAGTAACTATAACTCTACTACGCGTAAGTAGATACTCTAAGCAGATAACATATGTATTAGAATCTACATTTCTCACTTAAAAAAAAGATACATGATATTATTAATATTTTATGTTATTATTAGCAAGTGTTGGTGGGAGATGACCGCTTTTTGATTTTCCGCCTTTACGAATTGTATACTAAGAGTGGCCGATGAAGCTTCGTTCCCGCACCTAAAAAAGTGGGGGAGGGGCGCGCTATTTCAAGCTCCAAGATGACGGCACCCTGGTCTTTATCGAGAGACTTGTCTTTCTCTCGTGCACACCATTCGAATGCCTCTCGCGATGATGGCAATTGGTGTTTGGCGAATGACCAGAGAAATGGCGAGGAACGGTGAGTAGGCAGTCGTGAGTAGAAGAGCTCCACTCTAGACTGCGGGGGCCTCAGCCACAGGCTCCACATCTCCAGGCATCAGAGCCCCCCAACCCAGGGACTATTACTATTCTCGTTGACCGTCTGCCAGGCAGCTCTGCAGCACCGCCATGGAGCCTTGCCAAGTCTCTGTTAGGCCATATTTGTCGGGAGAGAGGTGAACAGTTAGTCTTTGTTTTGTGCCCGCTCCTCATTCTCCTCCTCCTCTTCCGCCATCACCTTCCTCTCGCTTTGCCCTTGTAATTCTCTTCCTACCACGACTTTGGCCAGCCTTTTGTGACGCTCACTTCTACTTTTTCTCCTCTTTATAGCCTCTTGCAGAGCAACAAGGCCAACTTCAAGACTGTTTTACCACAACCGTAGAGGTGATTTTCGTCCCCTCAAGTTACCCGGTAGTGGCAATCCTGCTCGCGATTGCCCAGTCCGCCTTCTCCAGTGTTTGCTTGCTGGCACAACCAGGGCTCTTTGACGTCACCTACATAAAGTCAGCTCGCCCTCACTTTGTGTTTGTCGCAGACTGCGCCGCTATATCTCTACTGGTCCACCTGAAATCTGCGCAACCCACGAAACACCGGCGTCTGGCAGTCGCTACTAGACAAGCGGCACGGCACTGTGCTACAACCTCCCACAAACGCTCAGGTTGATCTTTCTTTCTCTCTCAATCCAGGATGCCACGTAGGCAATTTCAGGCCGACCTCCAGAAGGCTGCCGATGGCCTCCTCCTAGCTGCTGGCATCTCGGATGTGCGACCAGGCGCTGACGATGGCGAGTTCACCTTCACTTGTATGGCCGATGGCCAGCCCCTCAATGTCTCCGCCCTCGTCACAGACGTCTCCGAATATCCCTCGAGCCACACCTGCATGATCTTCGCAGGGGATAACGCCTCAGCAGGTGTTGCTGCCGCGCTCAATGATATCACCGATGCTGCTACAGCCAAGACGATACCTCAGATTCTCGAGCTTGTGTCCAGCAGGCTTGAGTCGACTGATGGCGACGGTGATAGCCAGATGGTTGGCTCGCAAGATTTTGATGATTTCGAGGGTTATGAGGATGACGACGAAGATGAAGAAGACTATTTTCCTGGTGATGACGACCTCCTACCCAAACCTCGCATCACACACACTTCAGGATTGGGGGAGCCCTCTGTAGCGGTCACATCTGACTTCAGGCGCCGTATTCGGAATGACCTTCTAGTCGCCAAGAGCGAGGGCTTCAAGGTAGGACATCTAGGAGGTCTCATGGTGGGCCTGGCATGTTATGTATCCCTAGCCATTCGCATATCCAAACTGGGCATCTCAGAAGAAGCGATGAAGGCATGGCAGGTTGAGCCTTCGGAATACCTTGTTGCAATATGTCACTACCCGTTAGGGTACAAGAGCATGGATGACTACCGGTCCTACGATGCCCATCAAGCTCGCCGCAACTTTGGAGTCCGTATCGGTGTATCGACAACCTACAAGCCGACCATACAAGAGGCTGTTGCAGCGTTTGCTGCGGTGAACAAAGAGAACGAGAACGAGCGAGAGGATTCCCAACAGGGCGAATCTCAAAACACATTGCCTGCGCAGTCGAGCGGCTTCCGTAATTCCTTCGTTTCCAGGCCCCTGAATGAGCTATTTGAGCAACGATTCTCCCTGCTCTTGAAGTACCGCTACGGAGGAATGCCATGGCAAGGCGCTGAACTGTTCTATAACGATGTGCTCCTAAATTCATCATACGGAGAGCATGACGCCGCGCATGACAAGTACTACGAGGACGAGCGTGCCAGTACTACTTGGCCCAAAATTGTTACCGCCGATCACATTACCTCTTCAGTCGGCCATCCACATTCCCTACCTCTGGTCAGCATGCAGTTTGTGCTAAGGCATTTCGTACGGTGTACCGAGTTCTGCTTGATTTGCTTCAGCAAGATGTCGGACGACCTGCAAGCGATCAAGCCCTACGTCTGCGAAAACCCGCTGTGTCTGTATCAGTATATGTCACTGGGCTTTGGTCCGAGCATAGAGCACGAAATAACCTCTCAGCCCAAGGTTGTGGATTTACTAGTCAGCTTTTGCTATTCTAGCGCGCGCGCCGGAAGGCTCAAGGAATTTCCTACTGGTCTCAGCTTGGCTGTTCCGCCTCCCGTGTCTAGTAAACAAGGAAACCACCAAGTCGTACCGTACCATGGTGCAACCGAGCAACCGCGTTCTGTGTATGATACTCCGCCAGTAGCCGCGATGAGTATGCGGTTCAACGAGGGCAACCTAGAGATGCTTTTCGAAAACTCAAAGGCGCCTTGTCCCGTAACGCCTGGCTCTTGGGTAGTCATTCGGGTGGATGAGGAAATCGATAGAGTCATACACTGTCGCGTGATTGATACTTCACTTTACCCATCGGTGAAGGTATCCAAGCCTGTCGTTGCCGCGTTGGTTGACGTCCCGAACAACGATGACATACACCCACATACGTTGTCATCATACAGAGACCAGGCGCCGCAGCAGAGCAACAAGATACAATCAAAACTGGACCAGAGAGATCATTTTCGGTCTGCGAGTTTCTATCTCTACGATCATAACTTTGATGATCTCAAAGATCACGAGAAGCAAGAGACGATAGTGTCGCTCTTGCATGTGCTTCCGCCTGTCGAGGAGATGAGGAAATATCTGTTGCGCAAATCAGAGTCACTTCTAAGTTCTTGGGTTGATCGCCTGCCCTCTGCTGCCCTTGGAATCTTACGTTGGGTTATTGCCTCAAACCGCGCTTGTATTCTGCAGGTGGATGAGGGAGATTCTCAGGGCGGCCGCAAAGCTGAAGGGCGAGTCTATGGAATGGGCGGCTGGGCACAATTCCGTTTCGCAATGGGTGCGCCTGACAAGGAACGCCGCTTCATTGAGGCAGTACGACAAACCAAAGAGAGGCTGCATCTTAGATACCCCACTCTTTTTGCCTGGCATGGCAGTCCGCTCCACAACTGGCATAGCATCATTCGAGAAGGTCTTCATTTCAAGGAGACGCACCATGGACGGGCCTATGGGCATGGTGTCTATCATGCCCCTAACGTGAATACAAGTCTAGGATACTCCAACATGCAGGTAGGCGCTTCGTGGCCGATGAGCGAACTCAAAATCCAGCAAGCCTTGGCTCTGAACGAAATTGTAAATGCTCCAGGGGAGTACGTCAGCCAGAACCCACATCTGGTCGTCGCCCAACTCGATTGGATCCAGACTCGCTATCTCTTTGTACGAAAACGTGCCGACATCTCCAGTGCCACTGCACCTAATCCAGTCTCAAAACCACTTGAGTTTGTTGAACAAGATCCAAGTCGAACCCCTCTTGGCGTTGATGGACCGCTCGTTATTCCAATCCACGCTATTGCCGCATCTCGGCGGTACAAGCCGACTGTGTATGGACTATCCAAGAGGCAGAAACCTTCTAGGAAGCCCCGGTTTGATACTATAGACGTCGGTTACGAGGACGACGATACAGATAGCGTTGCAACTCTTGAAGAGGATCTCGTCATTTTCGACGAAGATGAATATGAGAATGACAGCTTCAAGCCACAGTACGCTGAGGAGTCTATCCCTACGCCGAACTCGATCATGGAAGGCAAAGGCAAATCCAAGATGACAGCTATCTCATCGTTCTCATCAAAGATCTTCGGCAAGTCAGCCCAGAAGGTACCACAAAAGCCTCTTACCGACTATGTCCCTGGCACTCTGGATTACTCGAAACTTCCCATGATTGCGACGCCAGTATGGGCAACTACATCTGCTACCAAGCGTTTGATGAAGGACTTTAGAGATATTATCTCTATCCAGAACAGGGAGCCACTTCATGAACTAGGATGGCACATTGACGAAGACAAGATGGACAACATCTATCAATGGATTGTGGAGCTCCACTCGTTCGACCCCAAGTTACCACTAGCGCAGGATATGAAGAAGAGTGGTATCAAGAGCATTGTTCTGGAGTTGCGCTTTGGCAAGGATCATCCAATGAGTCCACCGTTCGTCCGGGTCATCCGCCCTCGCTTCCTTGGCTTCAATCAGGGTGGAGGTGGTCACGTCACTGCCGGTGGTGCCATGTGCATGGAGCTTCTGACCAACGACGGTTGGAGCGCTGTTTCCTCTATCGAATCTGTTCTCCTTCAGGTCCGAATGGCCATTTGCAGCGTGGACCCAAAGCCAGCTCGTTTATCGCCAGGTGGCCCATCGGACTATCATGTTGGTGAAGCAGTCGAAGCGTATAAGCGGGCTTGCAATGTCCATGGTTGGACTATTCCCCCGGGTTTTAATGAGACGACGTCTGGTTCGGCTAACCCATACTAAATGAGGCCATTAGCGGAATGGCAGTGACAAAACTACAGAGTCATGATTCGGCTCCTATGAGAGGGAAAAACGGGTACAGCGTTTACGACGCCTGAGCTGCGTCTTGCGTGGCTTTTATCTTTTTCTTGTTTCTTTCTTTTTTTTCCTACTCAGTTTTCAAAAAGGCGTCTCGGGGGACTAAGGTGCATTGGGCGGATGGGCATGGGACATGATACCTCATAAGTAGTAATCAAAAACATAGCAATGAAGATGTTTCTTCCCAAAGACTTCTTTTGTGAACAGTGGTGAAGATCAATCTCTTTTGAAATATTGGGTATCATTTAATCACCGCCCGAAACTAAAAGTTGAGACTATCTACACACTGCTGGTATTTGCCCCGGCTTTTTTTCTTTACTGGGTAGAAATAACAAGAAAATAGCTGCTTGAAAACACAACAGGTACTCTTCTACAAGGACTCCAACCAGCTTCCAGCAAGCCATATGCCCGCACAGCCAACCAAAGCCGCCGCGCCATACGCCTGCTTATTCCACCCTTGTTCCTCATCCACTTTCCACGCGCCTTCCCTCCGTACACTCTCCACAACGGGTTGTTGCTGCTGCGAACTCGCATTCTCCACCACGCTCTGCTCATGCGCCTTGGCCAGCTTCGTCGCACTCGCACTTCCGGGCTCGCGTACCCACCCCGTCTCATTCCTTCCGTCGACCTCTACATTCTGGACGTTCCCAAAGAAATCCATAACCTTCCTATTCCGCGCTTCCTGCTCGCCGCCCGCAAAAAGATCGTATCGGATGCCTGGGCGACTGTGAATTTTCTCCTCGTCGTAGCTGTCGAAGAGCTCGCCCATTGTGAGTTTGCTGGTGGGGTCTTTTACTTTTGTTTCGAGGAACTCGAGGTTGTAGTACGTGTAGCGGTCGATGACTGCGACGCCGACGTCGTTGTCGGCGTGGTGCGAGTATGAGGATTGGTCAATTTCAGAGGACCCTGTTGCGAGGATGTTGGGGGAGTAGAATTTCGAGTACATGGTGTTTGCTTGGCAGGTGTCGATCATGAAGAGGATTTCGTGGTATCTGAAATGTTTATTTAGTATACGTGCCTGTTTGAGATGTGGGTTGAGGGGGGAGCTTACCGTTTCTTCTCCCACATTTGGCCGAAAGCATCGGCGAGATCAAAGGCGCTGATTTCTTCTGCATCTTGGAATTTTAGGAATTCGTTGCCCCCGTGGCCCGTCATGTAGACAAGGATGTTGCTTCGCTCGTCCGTCATTAATCGCTTGCTGCGGGGCATATCTTCGCCCACACGATCGGTCATGAGGCGAATGAAGTTCTCGACTGTGACTTCGTAGCCCCTGTAGTCCACCTCGATGTTGTCGCCGTAGAGATCGAGCGCACGGTCGGCGTTGTTATATACGGTTCCGGGAAAGGCGTTGCGCGGGTTGCACGCCATGTCATCGGGGAGCATGAGAATGATTTGCGAGTCGGGAATTCCAAGTCGCTTTACTGTGCGGTAAAGAGACAGGACATTGGCTAAGTGGCGGTAGTTGAACCAGAAGCGTGAGGTCGATACCAGGACCGCCCAGTTGGATGTGTGTTCGCTGGCGGCAAAGGGCGCCGCCAGCAATGGCAGGAGTATCGTAGAAAATTTCATTGCCGGTATGGAGTGTATTGGGACGAAAGGAAAGTCGAGCTGGGATTAGGATTGTGCGGACCGCGACGCGCTCTCCAGACCCGGGGGCGGTTCACGATGTTCCCCCCAGCCTGGTGTTTGATTGGCAACGTCTAACATCTGACAAATCGGAGATAAGCAACGTTGTTAGATCCGGCATCCCTGTCACGTGGCTGATCGTCTAGGGCTAGTCAGGTCGAACCGGGGACTTTGCATCATCCCGTGCACATGCACCGAGCACGCCATTACCAATGACAAGATGATCCCGTAATCTTCCTATCAGGTGGATCGTCTTCCGCCCCTCTCTCGATCTGCCTTTCTTTTCCTTTATTAACTAACTACTCGCCTCAGCCGTCGCGCTGGCCGAGTCAATCCAGCTTCAGGATTTTGAAAGCATGGCGCCGGACCGAGGCTACACGGAACTGCAGAATGAAAGAGCTGGAGAGGGTGAAGAGACGGAACGTACGGCGTTGAGGCGTAGCAGAACGGGGACTCGCAGTTATCTGGCTGAGCGGGCATCGCAGCCGCAGAACTTTACGCTCCGTGGTGTTTTGGTTGGCCTGGCTATTGGAATCGTCATTTGCTTCTCTAACATGTATTTTGGGTTGCAGACGGGTTGGGTGAGCGGCATGGCCATGCCTTCGGCGCTGATTGGGTTTGCATACTTCAAGGTTGTTGCGAAGACGCTTAAGTTGCCATTTACACCAGTCGAGAATGTCTTGATTCAGTCAGTCGCGGGATCAGTCGGTACCATGCCCCTAGGATGCGGATTCGTGGGTGTCATTCCGGCATTAAACTACCTGTTGAAACCAGAAGAGAACGGGCCGTTGGATATCAGTCTCTGGAAACTAATTGTTTGGGCCGTCGGAATCTGCTTTTTCGGTGTGGTTTTTGCGGTTCCGCTTCGGAAGGAAGTGATTATCCGGGAGAAGCTCAAGTTCCCGAGTGGAACCGCTACTGCGCTGCTTATCAGGGTGCTTCACGGAGACAAGGAATCGAAAGAGGTGGTAACTCGCGAGCAAGAGCTTTCCGATGACGAAGAAGCGTCTCAAGGACTTTTACAGGGATCGAGTGCCCAGCGAGAAGAGCCTGATCTAAGACCATCTTTGGACGACAACCTGAAAACTACAGGGCAGGAACCTGATGAGGATGAAGATGATGGAGACTGGAAATCCAAGATCAGGCTGCTATTGATCTCGTTTGCTGGATCCGCATTGTTCACCGTTGTGTCCTACTTCATCCCGCAACTGCACGACATTCCCGTTTTTGGCCCTTCCCTAGCGCAAAATTGGCTTTGGACATTGAACCCTTCACCAGCTTATGTTGGACAAGGCATCATCATGGGTCCTGCTACGACACTACATATGCTTTTAGGTGCCATCATCGGCTGGGGCGTCCTCTCACCACTTGCAAAACACAAGGGATGGGCTCCAGGACCTGTTTCTGACTGGACAAATGGGTCCAAGGGATGGATTGTTTGGATATCGCTTGCCATCATGCTGGCAGACTCCCTCGTCAGCTTAGGATGGCTGCTTCTCCGACCACTGGTCACGTTTTCAGCAGCATACTATCCAACTGCCAAAGAAATTTTCCACTCACATACCTGGAAAGAGATTCTCACCTTCAATATCACGCCCAGACAAGGATATACACAGGTTGGTGATGGGACGGCAGAGACTCCGTTGATATCTATCAAAAAGCACTTCGATGCAGATTCCGACCCAGATGCACCCCCCGAGCATCTCGTATCGAACCGCACCACCATCATCGGACTCGTCGTATCGCTAGTCCTCTGTGTCGTCGCCGTTCATGTGACATTCCCCGGCCTGATCCCTTTCCGCCTAACCCTTCTATCACTAGTTCTAGCGCTCTTCCTTTCAATCATGGGCGTCCGCGCACTAGGCGAAACAGATCTCAACCCCGTCTCCGGTATCTCCAAGCTCACGCAACTTGTCTTCGCGCTTGTCACACCGACCACAGGACCAGGAGCTAAGAACGCAGTCATTATCAATCTCGTAGCTGGCGCAGTGTCCGAGTCTGCAGCACTACAAGCGGGAGATTTGCTACAGGATCTCAAGTGCGGGCATATACTTGGGGCGGCGCCAAACGCGCAGTTTTGGGGTCAGATGATTGGATCGGCAGTTGGGGCGGTTGTGTCGGCGGTTGTGTATAAATTGTATACGAATGTGTATACCATCCCTGGTGGGTTGTTCGAGGTACCGACAGGTTATGTGTGGGTCTTTACCGCACGACTAGTGACAGGAAAGGGTCTGCCACCCATGGTTAAGGAATGGGCGAGCGGAGCGGCTGTCATCTTTGCTGTCAGTACGGTGATCAGGGTCTGGGGTAATACTCGAAAGCGCAACGGCTTGAGTGGATGGTGGATTGACTTTGTGCCTGGCGGAATTGCTGTTGCCGTTGGTAAGTCTTTCTTTTTTTCTTTTTTTTCTTGTCATGTGTTCGGCTTTGCTAACATTATGGTTCAGGTATGTATAACACGCCTTCGTTCACGCTGGCACGCACAGTCGGGGGTCTGATAAGCCTTTGGTGGCGACGCTGGAAGGGTAGAAGCGAAACTCCGATTATCGTACTTGCGAGTGGTCTGATTTTGGGCGAGGGACTGCTCAGTATCATGAACCTCTTACTGGCCAGTTTGAACGTGCCGCATCTCTAGAGTAGCCTATGAGCAAATGAGTCCTATACTGTCTGCATACGATTTGACATGTATATTTTACAGTTTCGCCGCGTTATCCAAGTCGGATATCCACCTCCTCTGTTTCTGCAGCTTCCCAGTCTTCTTTCCAAATCTGCCCTATCGCTTTTCGATATGCAATACCATCTTCCCACTCGATCCACAGTACATCATAACACCTAAACTGCCAATCTGATGCTGGCTCGTAAATACCATCGTAGTAGTGCTCTAAATCGGCAAAACATTCTCTGGGGCAACTGTCGGTATAGATATACTGGTCACTGAGTCTTCGAGCACGGGCATGTTTCAAGCACATAGGTGCGCTAACACCAATGAAAATAAGCTCGACATCGTTTTGGGGTAGGTCGAATGAGTAGAAGGATAAGCCGAGGTCTACAGCACCGATTATTTGGCCCTCAGATCCTAGTATAAAAGCCGTATCATTGCTGAAGCCATTGCAGTCATACTCTGCTAGACTTGCGATGAGCCGGCGAGTACGAAATTCGATGACGGTTGAGTAAGTATGATTGGCCCTCGATATAAGGGTCTCTTCCCCTTCAGCTTCCTCGGACAATAGCTCTTCGCTTAGAACTGTTGACGCCAGACCGCGAGACTCATAGTAGTGCAGATCTCGTATGAGTTCTCGCTTTTCTGATTCCAAATTGGTGGGGAGTTTGTAAAATTCGGTGATGTGAGGGTATGCGAGACGGCCGGGAGAGGCACGCATTCTGATACTGCTGACTTCACCGGCAAGAGACATATCGATTGGGCCGAGCCAGCCAACCCATGACCAAGAAGGAAACTGCTTCAGGATATTGCCTTTGGAATCGATCCTTCTTTGCTGTCGTGAGCCCATATCGTGGTGCCAGCATAGCATGTTATTGAAGAAGAGTTCTGGAAGGCCGTGTAGCATCCCACCTTTCATGGCTCGACTTTGCACTGTGGTGAATGCATTGAATGCCGCTAGGACGTCTGCTGGATCAGACAGGTTTCTCCTACTGTATTGGTCTACCTGAAGACAGTAATAGTTAGGATTGGCCTTCTGTGTCCACAAAGTCAAGGGTAATCTTTCCGGCAATTGGTTCGGTGCGTGTCCATTCTCTTGCTGTCTGTATTTTTGGCATATCCATGTCACAGTCTGTTCATGGAATACAATCATACGTGACGAAAAGGTCCATTCTTGGAACGTCCAGCTTCGGGTATGGTAAACTTCGCGAGCGATTTTCCTTATCGGTGAAGCTGCAACCATGCGACAATTGGGACCAAACTCGAAGACATCGAAAGGTGATTTTCTCAGGCGTTGCTTTCCAAGTCCCCGAAGCCCATAATCACTGTCTGGCCCCTCGGTGGCTGCGATGGTGAAGTACGCATTGGAGTATATTGCGGCCATTGAATTTAGTTGATGCGGTTTTGCAATATCATCGTCCTGTACTATGCAAAATCGATCGACCCATAAGTACCGAATACCTAAAGTACGGACGAGAAGGATACTATCCTTGATGGTGTTGGGAATGCGACAATCGTTCTCAGATGATCTGAATGCATTTGTCTTGCTTAAAACATCAAAGTTCGCTTTCAATGTTTGAAAAGGATCCTTCGTGGTACCCCAAACGTAACTCAAGGCGACGTATCGATCCATGTATGCACCCTTAGGTTGCTTTACCAGACAAAATTTCTCGACGTCGATGAACAATAATCCTGTGGCTTCTGGCATCCTACCAATGGGATTCGTAATTGTGTGGCATTTCCCAGTGTGATCGCGATCACATCGGTCAATCCATTTCTTGATGCCCGCAATATCGATATTATCCTCAAGTGGAGAGAACCCAAGTTCGTTTGAAGCACTTGAATAGGCTCTCATTTCAACATGAATGAAAGGTTTTCCCCAAGAGCAATCGTCATTGCGATCCCGAAGGCGCATCATCCAGTAATCATCCCAGGATCTCACATATCCGAGCTTGCTGTGCAAACTAACATTTGGTGCCTGCTGCCTGAAACGGTTTACAACTCTTTGACACGTAGCACACCCGTAGTTTTGTTCCACTTCGGCAAACTCCCATACAAGCTCCTCATGATCTGAGGCTCTTTCCAGCGCTTTCGCGACCAAATCACACAACTCACACTGAACCATTCTCAATGATGATTTTAACCAGATTATCGTATGATGCGGAGTGGTTATCCAACGTCTGGGCAACATTCAACTGTTTCCAGTCGATGTACTTTCGGCTGGGGTGGTTGTCTCGTCGATTTACTCAGTAGAGTATTGCCAAGTGATGGGCATTAAAATATCAATGCCAACGAAATAGCATGCGCCTGGCAGAAGCATAGCCTCGACGGAGGCATGCATAGATTGCGCCGCACCCATGCAGCCCCGTGACATGACATATGCAATCCTGCGAAAAAAACACTGCATATAATTGTGGATCCTTCGATCAATCAAGTACCGACCAGGAAGCAAGGAGGGACAACATATTCCTGAGCCTTATTCTTATAAAAGTGAGCAGAATCCTAAACAGTTATCGACAGCGAAGCTCTTGACATGACGAACTTGCATGCACATCTTTGAGCACCATGTGTTGAGGATTGCTCCGCTTTTGACCATACCTGCGCTGATAGGCTGCAGGGTTTTGATTTTCGTCCGGTTCACAGCCTCGTGCAAAGTCGATCATGAGTATGCTCAGCTTCCTATGTTGACCGTATCAATACGTTATTAATCAAGATGGATTGTCAGTCTTTCTTTCTGTGTAAAAAAACCACGTTGATCACGATATATCATTTGGTTTGCAAGCTGTAATGCGCTGGATACTTTGAGAATGTGTGTCCGCTTTAGGAAGCTGTAAATCGGTATGAAATACAGTTTTGCGGAGATGGAAGTCTTAAGTGTATTGAGTAGATTGAGACAGATGTGAAGTTGTGAATTGATGTTAAACAGGAAAGTAGGTAATCCCTGCCATGTTCAGTCCAGGGTTGCCAAAGCGGCGTTAAACGGATTATTGTGCTTGCCGGCGTACCTCAGAAGCTCCATAAAAAACCGCTCCAAGCTCTATCAACGGAAGGAATGAGGAGGATATATGTATCTGTTTATGCACATCACTTACACCATCAAAATAGATCATTTGCAATCAGGTGTAAGCTGTCAGTTGGACGACTACGAGCAAGATAATCCTGTAGGGATAGCACCGTCCGCGGACTTGATGGATGTCATTTCTGGCACACAGCAGTCACACCCAAGGCTGACGCTACATGCGCCATTCACTTTTCTGTAAGGCAATTCCACTAGCTTGTGAGGGGAAGTAAGAGAATCCACCCAATCATCTTTTCTCTTGATGAGGACGTGGCATGACGACATTGCCCCGCAGGGGTTGCTGTCGGCTGCTGTTGCTCACCAAACTTTGACTCATGTTTGTGATCGCTTCCGTCCCGAATTCCTTCGACTGAACCTACACTACCCTCACATATCCAGCGGGCACATTACTAGCGTCACATCAAAATGGCAAAGAAGGGCGGTGCCGGCGCCGGCGCCGGCGAGAACTCGAAGAAGGCACAAGGGCAGGCTCGCAAGGCAGAGGCCGCGGCATCAAAACAGGCAGCAAAGAACCAGCAGGCAGAAAAGGAAGAAGCAGAAGAATGGAAGAAGGGTGCAAAGTCCAATGCGAAGGCGTAGGTGGGCTTGTATCTCTGTGCAACTGCAGACTAACACATGACAGCGAGGCCGCAGCAGAAAAGGCCGCAGAGGCAGCACGTAAGAAGGCCGAGAAGGAGGCATTGCTGCGTGAAGAAGAGGCATCACTGCCATCGAAGCCCAAAGGAAAAGCGCCAAAAGCCGAGAAGAAACCCCGCGGCATCGACGCAGCCCTGGGCTCCCTCGACGGAAAGCCATCCACCCTCAACGCCAGCGGTATCGACGACGCGCTGGATGCTCTGGATATCACAAGCAATACGCAAGAAAAGGTGGATCGACACCCCGAGAGGCGGTTTAAGACTGCGTTGGCAGCATATGAGAACAAAAGACTTGAGGATATGAAGGATGACAAGACCTTGCGGCGACAGCAAAAGATAAATCAAATCAAAAAGGAGTTCGAAACGCATCCGAGCAACCCGTACAGACAGGTTACTGGAGCATACAATATGACGAGGGAGGAGAGGGCTGCGATACAAGAAGAGGAAAAGGCCAAGAAGGAAAAGAGACTAGTAGGCGTAAACTAAGGTGGACGCGGCTGCCGGCACAGTGTGTGCAGTTGTGCAGAGCATCCATATTACGGGAGGTCTTCAGGCTCGATGTGGGGTGATGCCGTGATGAGGGAGTACTGCGGAGGCCAAGGCATAATTAGAGGAGTGTTGCCGAATGGCTGCGTGATGGAGGACCGGCCCTTGCCGCTTGGTTTAATCTCGTCAGTTGCTTTTTGCTTGTGTGATCTTCACATGCTAGGCGCTATGCATCTCCACCGCAGGAATACTGGGTTATGCGCGTGTGTCTGGGGTAGGAAGACTTGGTTGTGGTCGCCCTCGCAAGCGCTTCACATACAAACATGGCAGGCGACGAAGCTAAACTTACCAGCCATACAACAACTAATGTACAACAATAACTGTGGATACAGTAGGATCAACTGTTCCAAACAATGAAGGGCTAGGCGCAGTGAAGACGAGTGGACGCAGAGGCAAGAGGCCCCGGGTATGAAACAGGCTGGCTAGTGAGTGATTGGCTGGGGGGCCATCTGTTCCTGAGTTTCGAAACGCCCGCTTACACCACCCCTGCCGCCTGCATCCTCGCTCTCCTTGTTCTGCGTGGCTTGATACGAGTCAGCCCAATTCTCTACATAATGCCAGGCCCCTTCACCGTACTAGGTTTTACTCTTCACTCACGCAAACTGTTTGCGCAGTACACAGTCGTTACTTCGTTTCCGCCCTTTTTGTTTCCTTGTTTCTCTTCTTCCCACCTCTTTACATTCGTTTTCGAGTAAGCATGAAGTTCTTCTCAACTACTGGAGCTGTGCTCTTGGCTGCTTTTGCGGCAAGCACCGCGAACGGCATCGAGTTCGATCCTGAGGACGAAGGTGAGACAGCAGTTGAATATGGTCCGTTCATTTCTTATAGGCTAACTTGATCAGCATCAATCCTTGCCGTCACCCGACAATATGCGTACAGCTTGATGTCGCTCTACAAGGGCAATGCTACAGGCGTTCCAAAGGAAGATATCGGCATTTGGCCACAGCCCCATTACTGGTGGGAGGGTGGTGCCGCATGGGGAGGTATGATTGAATACAGCGAGATCACTGGCGACGATTCGCATGTCAAGGCGCTCCAGCAAGCATTGACTGCCAATTACGGACCCAAGAACGACTTCATCTTGGACTATCGCAGGAGCCAAACGGTATGGAAAACCATGGAACCATCTGATCGCAAAAGCTAACTGTATATTCCAGGGCAGCGATGATGAATGTTTTTGGGCAATCGCCGCCATGAGTGCACTCGAGTATCAGTTCCCGGAGCCTTCACAGGCACCTGCGGACTATCTTGAAGTTGCCACTAGCTCATTCAACAGCATTGTTGGACGTTGGAATGATACCACCTGCGGTGGAGGTCTGAAGTGGCAGATTTATCCCGAAAACACGTACGGATTCTACTACAAGAACGCAATCTCCAACGGCTGCGCCTTTGGGCTTGGTGCACGTCTTGCCCGCTACACGGGCGAGCAAAAGTATGCGGATTGGTCTGCGAAGATATATGACTGGACCGCGAGCGTCGGCCTCATCACCGACCAATTCGAAGTGTTTGATGGAACCGACGACAAGACCAACTGCTCCAAGGTGGCGGATGAGACCCAGTGGAGTTACAACAACGCCATGTTTCTTCACGGATCAGCATTCATGTACGACTTCACCAAGGGCGCCAAGATCTGGCAAGACCGCACAGCTGGTCTCCTCAAACATGCCGAGGCGCTCTTCTTTAGCCCCTATGAGAATGCCACCAACATTATGTATGAATGGGCATGTGAGACGGGCGAGTCAGGAAGGCACTGCAACCTTGACCAGCAGTCTTTCAAGGCTTATCTCGCCCGCTTTATGGCCAAGACTGCATTGTTGGCTCCCTTCACCAAAGATTCCATTAAGAAGTATCTCACAGCCTCTGCGGTCGGCGCTGCAAAGTCTTGCTCTGGAGGCCCAGATGGAAAGACTTGCGGCAGCAAGTGGTACACCGGAGGCTGGGACGGTACTTCTGGTGTTGGTCAGCAGCTGTCTGCACTTGAGGTCACTCAGGCGCTTCTGCAGATCAAGAAGAACCTGCTTCCTGCGAAGAACAACGCTGCAAACCCCCCCACGGACTCTGCGCCAGAATCTACTCCCACGCCGACTCCCACGCCGACTCCACAGCTTACTCCTGAACCTACTTCTGAACCTATTCCCGAACCCACTCCTGAATCTAACCCAGAGCAGGCACCAGCACCTGAAGCGCCATCAAGTGCGCCGCTTGCTTCGCCAAGTAAGAGTCCCCTGAGTGAAACAGTGGCAGGACAGGTACCAGAAGCGGTGCAGTCTGACAAGCCCCAGGCAATTGAGGCTCCAGCCCCAGCCTCCGACGTGCCAGCGCCCGTCATCACCCCAAGCCCCACGGCTTCTAGCGCGGCTCCCGTCGTCCCTAACAACCCTGGTCTTGAATTCGATGAGACCGAGCCTTCTTCTTCGTCATGCGTGCGCAACGTCACCAAGACGGTTACTGTTGCGGCGTCTTCTTCCTTTTCTACCTCTAGCTGCACGCCTAGCGTGACGGTGACTATTACAGTTCCATTCGTGCCGACCGCACCAGCTGCATCCGTTCCTCTCAACTTGACAACTTCGAGCGCAGTGTCGCCACCTGCGAGCAATAACACAGCCAGCCCGACGTTGCCAGTGTTCGAGGGCGCTGGGTCTGTCTACAGTGTCAGCGGTTCTGTCTTGGCAATGTTCGTGGCTGCGACTGTCTTCGTCGGGTTGTAGGTGTACATATGCATGCTGGCTGTGCCTTCTATGTTCATCTTATTCGATATTACGTATATACCCTTCTTGATTAGAGACTTTCATATCCTAAAGTCTAGTTGCCGAACCCTTCAATACAGATTCTATATCGGGTCATTCTGAGCCTATTTGTGTGATTTCTTGCTCCCGTTGGGGGTGATGGTGCAGGTGTGGAGCGAGTCTAGGCCTGTGGTTGCCCATGGGCGCGGTTAGTAGAGTGCAGGCGAACAGCCACTGCCCCACCATGAAGAAGCGGCAAGCTGCGCAGGCGAGGCAGCAATGACATAACAAATCTAGCCCGCTACCCCGGCCCATCTGCACTCCCTCCACATACCCGGTCTCAACAACGAGAATAGCGTCCCAAGGCGGCTTCGGTTGAGCTTTATCCTTCCAGCGCAACGCTCCACTAATACTCTCGCTGCTCGGCACTCGGCTATCTCCTATCTCAGGATCCGATCAGGTCCGGAGCTCAACTGTGGCCTGATGTTTGTTCCCTCGCACGCGACAATACACAAAGACACAGAGAAAGTGCTAGAAGGTAAAAAAGGCGCCTGCAACACCATGGCAATTCTCACAACTCCATGCTGACCCATGCAAAGTCTATCGCTATTCACACACTTGCGCCATCATCATTAGCGACCCCGCCCTGCAGTGAGCGCACTGCCCGACTGCCCACAAAAGTCACCCCCTCCATCGCCATCGGACCCTGAGATTACGACGTACCCGCAGCCATAGGGGGCCGTATCAACTTCGTCCTCGCCACGGCGAACATCACTACGCTTTTCTTTTTTGGCATCATACTAGTGGTCTAGACAGCCGTCATGGCGACCGAAAGGAGAGATGCAAAAGGCAAGAAGCTCGCCGTCATGAACAAGTATGTCTACGATGCCTTTTTGTGGACATTCTCGATTCTGGTCGAGCTCTTCTTCCGAGAAGTCCATCCCAGGAGTAGCTGGAAGGTGCCAAAAGAGGGCCCCGTCATTTTCGTGTGCGCCCCGCATGCAAATCAGGTACGACATTGACAGATGGCATTTTTTTGCAAAGCGGAAGTTGACAGCCAGCAGTTCGTAGACCCTCTCATGTTGATGCGAGTTGTGAAGAAGGAATCGGACCGCCGTATACAATTTCTGATCGCTGAGAAGTCCATGAAACGCAAGTTTGTCGGCGCAATGGCTAGCCTGACGGGTGTTGTGCCCGTGGGACGAGCTATGGACATGACCAAGCCAGCAAAGGGCAAAATCTATCTCCCAGATCCCATAAATGACCCCACTCTCGTTCGAGGTGTAGATACAAACTTTGAAGACAAGCTGTTCCAGGTTGGTGGTTCGCTTGTTCTTCCAAAAGTAGACAACAAGGCAGCGACTGCAGAGATTCTTGAGATCAAAGGCCCGGAAGAGATTCGGCTGAAGCGTCCCTTTAAAGGAGGTGTCGCAATGCAGCAACTGACTGGACGCAACGACATGACCAAAGACGGCACATTTGTTGGCGGAGCCGACGCGAAAAAGGGAATTGCTGATGGCTACGAAGGAACGTCGTTTCAGGTTGCGCCCAAACTCGATCAAACCGAGGTCTACGACGCTGTACATGCGGTTCTGCACCACGGTGGAAGCATTGGTATCTTTCCGGAGGGTGGTAGCCATGACCGTACCGATCTTCTGCCTCTAAAAGGTCAGCTACTCCCAAATGGAAACTCGGCAATAACTAACAATTCCCAGCTGGTGTCGCCATCATGGCTCTTGGCACAGTCGCAACCAAGCCGGACTGCAATCTGAACATTATTCCTGTTGGCATGAACTACTTTCACGCTCACAAGTTTCGTTCAAGGGCCGTTATCGAGTTTGGAACACCAATCCATGTCCCGCCAGAGCTTGCTAAGAAGTTTGATGGGCCTGGAAGACGAGAAGCAATTGGCGAGATGCTTGAGACTATTCGACAGGGTCTCATTGGCGTCACCGTTACAACACCTGACTACGATACACTCATGGTATGTGGTTCACTGAATAGTTTTTGTTCTTCACTTACACTTGTTGGCAGGTCATCCAGGCCGTCCGTCGTCTTTACAACTCAAAGGGAACGAAACTGCCATTGCCCAGGGTTGTCGAGTTGAACCGACGCCTTGTCCAAGGATATGAGCGCTACAAGGATGATCCTCGTGTCGTGGAACTCAAGAAAGAGGTCACAACATACAACAGAAAACTCAAAGCGCTTGGCCTCCGGGACCACCAAGTTCAGTATGCAAAGATGCATCCGATCAAAGCCGCAGGTCTCTTCGTCTACCGCCTTGCAAAGCTCATTTTCTTGAGTTTGCTCGTCCTTCCTGGAACGATACTCTTCAGTTTAGTTTTCATTGTTACCAAGGTTGTCTCTGTGAAGAAAGCAAAAGAGGCGCTTGCCGCTTCGAATGTCAAGGTTCAAGCCAGAGACGTCATGGCTACGTGGAAGCTCCTTGTTGCCATGGCAGCCGCACCAGCCTCTTATGCATGGTATGTATGTCTCGGGCTCTATTGGTACTCGTACAACAACTGTAACGGATACCTTCCCGCTGGTATTCCAAAGCGCTGGCTCATTCTTCCACAACTTGTTGTATACATCACAGTCACTTACGGCGCTCTCCGTTTCGGTGAAGTCGCCATGGACATTCTCAAATCTCTTGGTCCTCTCTGGAAGATGATGAACCCTTTTTCGAATAGTGAACTCGTCAGGCTCCAGGAGCGCCGCGAAAATCTTGCCAAACAGGTCAACGATCTCATCAACGAACTTGGCCCGGAGATGTATGACGACTTCCACTCGAAGCGCATCATTGAAGACCCCTTTATCCGAGGAGACAAGAACGAGCGTCCTCGTACCCCGCCAGTCAAGTCTGATGAAGACGCTCGGATAGAGGCTGGCCAGGATATCGAAACGTACGACTACCCCGCCTCACCGGGTTCCATGAATGAAATACCACGCAACGAATCGTTCCACGACCTAGCAAATCAGGACTTCTTTTCTAGTAGGCCGCAGACGCCCAAGAAAAGCCATAGTAGGAGTAATAGTAGCATGAATCTGGGCGGGTTCCAGCTCAAGCCATTTAGCACTATTGATGGAAACATTGAAGAGGTGAAGAGGAGGCTGACTGATGGTGTCAAAGTAAGGAGGGGAAAGAGACGAAGCAGTGGGGAGGGAAGTTATGATGATGGTGACGACGAAGAGCCGCTCATGATGGGCCAAAAGGGACGGTCGTTTACAAAGTAAGGTAGGAGGGAATGGTATTGCTAGTAAGAGTAATAGCGGAGGGAAAATGGGTTGGGTGTTTGTCGCGCATTCGTACAGAAGATACCACTTTTTCTTATTCTTCCTTTTTTGGGTTGAGAATATACTCTGAACTGCAATGGTCTTGATTAGAAGGTTGCTTGTAATTCGTGTGTATGTGTATACGTTTTTGGTTTTTTGCTCTACGATGCTAACGCTGTGCTATGCTCTCTACAGGGAGAAAAGAAGAAACAATAATAATAATAATAATAGTAATACTAGTACGATGCTGAATACGTGCTTTCCAAATCGTTCGCTTGTCACATTTCAATATAAAGAAAAACAACTATGCCGTAAATAAGAAACGAAACAGTGGGAAAAAAAAAGAGAAGACAAAAGATGAAGGAGAAAAGAAGCAAACCCACGGGTATCAACATATCAACCCCCACACAACCCACCTCAGCCATGACCGAAACAAATTCCCCAAAAACGTAGCCATATATCGCCGTAGCATTGAAAATTCCAATCGACGTTTTTGTTTGCTTTCCACAGCAGCTAATAAACCCCGCAGAACCAAAAGACTGAAGAGAGAAGAAGAAGAAGGGTGAGAAGAACAAAACTCACAAGAACATCACTCAACCAACAACGGCCTTTTGACTCAGTTTCTCCAGGAACCCACTGAGATCCTCCTTCTTAATCTCAATCACACACGCTTCAAAACTATCCATGCGGACTCGCGCCCCGGTCTCACTGACAACCTCCTGGAACGCATTACCAAAGCGATTTTTGCCGCCCTTGCGCTCGTCCTCTTCGTCTTCTGAATCGTTGTCAGAGGAAGAATCCGAATCCGAAGCTTCAGACTCGGTTTCGTCTTCGACTTCATCTTCTTCCAGGCCTGCAGCGAGATTCCGTGTACGTCGCGCTTCCCGGCGCATTGCGCGTTCCTGCTCTTTAATGGCTTCCTTCTCCTGCTTCGCCGCGGCGCGGGCCTCGCGTTTCTGAAGTCGCGACTTGGCTGATTGCGTGGTCCCGCCATTACCACCGAGACCTACGACGACGTAGAGGCCCCGCGAGTCGTCGAGACCCGCCATGACGAGTTCGCTTCCCTTGGATTTTCCCTTTGTGCCGTTCAGCTCGACGATAGCTTCCGCGATCCAGAGGGCGAGTTTGGTGAGGGCGCCCGGGTGAGTGAAGAGGCGGACGTCTGGACCTTCTTTTACAACGGCCATGCGGAAGGCGCGGAGGTGGCGGATTTGACGTTTTTCGATGAGGGCGGTACCAGTGCGGAGGATGGCGCGGTGGAGGTGCTGGGCTGTTGTGATGTGCTCGACGAGGAGGTCGATGTTGCCGAGGGCGTCATAGGCGGTCCAGAAACGGCTGGTGATGTGTTCTTGAGCGAGGTCTTGCTCTTCTTGTGTCGCAGTTTGCATCTCGGTGTGGTCGGTTGTACCGACGAAGTTTGAGCTGTCGAGGGCGGATTGGTTGAGGCTCTTGACGTCGCCGACTTCGAGGATGGCACCTAGGACTACGCCTGCGTCGATGGCAGAGAGACAGGCTTTCCAGCCCCAGCAGCGGACGAAGCCCCAGCCGTCTTTTGGATCGCCTGTACTTGACTTTGGGGGGACTAGGCCGTCCAGACCGTATTGTGGGGCGAACTTGAGAAGACGTTCCCGCAGGCCGCGCTTCAGTTCCATGTCCATGTGTGTGTATCTTTGTTTGCATTCGGTGAGGGAGACTCCCATTTTTGCGAGCAGTTTAGCAAGTCGCTTCTGCCCCGCATCGCTCCAGATGTGTAGTTTGGCAGAGAGATACGGGGAGTGTAGCATGCTCTCATACAGAGACCAATGCCGGAGAAGGAGGAAGCGGGGTTCTGGTGAGAGGCGGATGGCTGTGTCCGTTGCTGAGCGAGCACTTGTTGGAATGACACCCCAGACCTCGCCCATTGTTGCGTCGCGGGATACGCTTGTCGCATCCGTGACGGGGTTCAGCCGCCGCACTTCGTCTCGCAGTACAGAGCGTATGCTCTCTCCTCGGTTACCATTCCAGCCTGCTGAGCCACCTTGTGCTGAGAGCGGATTGAGCCCGACACCACTTCCTGTTCGCCCGTACAACTCCAGACTGCTGACACCTACAATGGCGTTCCATAGCAGGTCGTTGTCTTCGCGGCCAAGCTCTGAGGCTAGGTTGTATACCAGGGATGAGACAGGATCCGAGTATGATGTGCCAATTTCGTAGTATTTGTCAAGGACCTGTGCATACTTGTCTCGCTTTTTGATAAGTTGCCTTCGTAGGCTTTTGACAGACTGCTCTTTTGGTGCAGCTACTGAGGGGGACACAGAGCGGCTGCGGGAGTCTGAGCGTGAAAAGTCGGAGGATCCGCCTAATTGATTTGCTGCCAGTAGACCCCGCCGCCGTCGCGGTTCAGGTGAGGATGGTATTGAGCCGCCCTAGAAGTTATTAGTTCATGTTCCACTTTATGTAAAGGTTGTACGAACAGAATTGCTCCTCCGTCTTTGTGCTGGCCGCTCGTCGTCTGTCATATCGTCTTCAGAATCATCCCCCTCACCCCAGGATTTTCTTTTCTTTGGTGCCTGCCCTGACGGTGGCTCTTCATCTTCTGGTTCTGAATCGCTCAGGTCGTCTTCCTCCCCCACTTCTGGCATCTCTTCGAGCCCCAAATATGCTTCCCGCTCTGCTTGCATTTCTTGCTCGATATCACCATCGTCAAAGACTATAATCCCACCTCTTGACGACTGGTAGGACTGCAGGACTTTGCCCTTGTCTACACCAGCCTGTCTCCGCACCAATTCTCCCGTGGCGGGGTCTTGGCTGATAGGTGCCGCGAAAACGTTGGTCAGATTCCATGGTCGTCGTGCATCCAAGAGCCATACTTCAACATCGCCAGTTCCACCTTCTCCATTCTCGTCCACATCCAGGCCTAGCATCTCTTCCATGTCTACCATGCCTCCCACACCCAAACACACCACAACTCCCCCGCTACCGCCTTCGGTTGTCCGCATTGGCCGTACCAGCTCATCTGCTGCCCGTGAAAGGTCGCCATAACCGGCTATTGGCTGTATCTTGTGGGGTATATAGTCGCGCTTGAGTAACGCGGTAAGAATTCGACAGGCACATAGCGCGTCTGGTTCAAGTGCGACAAGGAGCAGGACTGGCGGTGCGGCGGCATGTGTTCTTTTTACGAGGTTCTGATAGAGGTGTGCTATCAGATTCCGTGGGAGGTACATGGCGGAGGTGGGTGTGTATGTCTAGCCAGCGTGGAGGCGTAGAGTAAGCGCGCACAAAGACGCGCCCGGTGAGTTGTGAGGAATGCTATGGGCGTGAAATGAGGTTTTCCGAGTGTCAATACCCAGCATTGGGTAGGTAAACAATAAAAGGTACGAATGGCATATAACAGAGCCGGTGGTGGTCGTATGTATCGAGGATGCGGCCGACGCGTTCGGCACGCTAGTCCCGGAAATGTCCTCGCGTCGACGCGCCTGTGACGTGAACAACACTTTACCCCCCTCTCCAATTTCGATCCCCGCCCAAGCTCAATGACATATAACAAAGACGGCACATACGCACATCGGGTTTCATACGTCTCATCATCCATTTTTGCGTTTTCCTATGAGCTCATGTCTTGTTACGCTCTCTCCTATTCTGGGGGCTGACTTCATGGAAGCAGCCACATTAAGTGGGGAAGTTCGTGTTGAACGCCAGTTCTCTCAATACTACCGATGGGTAGCATATATCATGTCATCCGCTTTTCCGTCAAAGTACAATGGTGTGTTGAACACCGAAAGAAATCCGCAAACTCCAAGCCCATTTTCCTCCCTTTCATCCCACTGTGCCACCATCAATCGAGTCATGTTCCCTCATCTTCTCACTTCAATGCTCAATCTCCATGTCGACGCCGGTTCCAGTATCTCATCCAGTCTCGAATTCACCACTAAGCATATCCCCTCTCCTGCTTGATTTTGACACAACTACGAAGACTTCTTCGCTGGGCCTGCACCGGTTCAAGCTGCACCAGAGATGGCACAATCTCGTGGCATTTCTCGAAATTCTGCCCGCGGGCATCGCCCCATCGAGTGAGTCCAGGGTTGACAATGAATGCAACAACACCTCCATCGATGTCTTGACCATTGCGATCGGGAATCGGAGACATATGGTCTGCTTCAAAATCGTCTCCAACTTCTGGCCAAGTAAATTGGATGCGGGAAGGCTGAATGGATATGTCCAGAGCCAATGCAAATGCCCGGTCAACAATGTCCGAAATATGCGAAAGCTCGCAATTTGGTTCAATTATTGTGAGATGCGCACTGATAGTATTGGCGACTCGTTCTCGTGTCTTGAGCACCGAAGTTTGCATCTTCTGAGCATGTTTGTCATGTCGATGACGACCCCCACGGATTTGCCCTGAAGTTACGGTTTCACGCCCAATCCGTCCAACCAATTCCTCCGTTGTGGTGCGTCGCCAGTTCTCAGATTTTGGGGTAGGCTCTGGCCAGTCGTTCTCAACACTCTCACCGAAGGTAAGCTTCCAGTTATCATAGAGAGCTCTGGAGCTTCCCCAGAAACTGAAAGGGTGTTCGAAAACCATCATGATAAGGAAAGACCATATCCATGCCTCAATATAATCCTTCTTGCGTGCGCGGGTATCCCAGTGGTGCTTTGCAACATGATTCAGGAGCAGTATGGGATCCAAAACCTCCACAACATCTACGTCTTGTGCTGACTGAACTGAGAGGCTGAGTGATTTTACAAGGGAAGCAAGAATGTGGAAGTCCGAGCAAATGTCTCATCAGAAATGACTTCGACTTTGGATAGTTGGGCAAGCATCTCTTTCTGTAACGCTTGCATTTGAGTTCGCAGGCTCTGCGCTTCATCTTGAGAGATGGCAAGATCCTGGAGTGATTCTCGAAGCTTGGCGTTTGAGACGGCTTGTCGTTTCCCCAGTGACTGGCACTGTGCGTGTGAAGCAGCGAGCTCCTTTCTCAGGGCTTGAATCTGTGCTTCGAGATTTTCCGAAGCAGTTCGCGGATGATTGGATGCTCTCAATTTGTGGTGGATATTACTCAGCATTGTATGTACAGATTCCATTGTAAGATTGCCGTAATAGAGACTATGATCTTTGGCGTACGAGATGATTCTCTGCAAAATATCGTGTTCGTGCATTTTATCGCAGCAGCTCTCTTCCATAGCTAAATTACGGGAGGCTGTGGTGAGTTCATCGATACGCACTTTCAGATCTTCATTTTCATTGCGTAGCTTGTCGACGAGGCGGCATAATCTCTTGGTTCGGTTTTCCCGCTTTCGAGGGGTGCTCCTAGTGTTTCCAGGCCGTCCTGTGTTTCCATCGCTATCTTCGACAAGCTGCGCAAAATCTCTATTGCCGTGCGGGGTATTGAAAGGACTCTCCATGTAGCTTTGACTGTTGGTGTTGCTATGGGGCTTAGTTGGCGTGACTGGATACTTTGTCTCTTCCATAACATCAGGTGGGCACTGAGCTAAAAGTGAGTAATCGGTTCAAAAAGCGATGAATGAACTTACAGGAGGTGTCCAATGTTTCTGGCCGGCGTCTTTCGTATCCATAATGACTTGCCAAGGCAAGCAACTTTTTCGTCTGTTAATGAGATAAGAAAACCTTGTAGTCAAAGGCTCTTGTGGTGAGACAAGTTGTCGGTTGGGGTTTGTAACCTAAACGCAGTCGCTGTGATACGGCGCTACTTTCACTTTCACTTTCACCTTCACTTCGACTACTGGTCGTCTTAGTAATCACCCGCCTTTGTTGTCTGCACAAACAATCCGCTCACTCACCCGGTTTTACTCCTGATTGCCCACAATTCGGAACTGCAACACCGGCTCCGACTTCAGATCTCCGACTTCAGGAACCAAGAAAACATGGGAAGCAGTCGACTGATCATCGGGCTCGATTACGGCACTACTTATACAGGTAAGTGGCGTGGTCTAGATCGCAAAACGTTCTGCTAAATTTTTAGGTGTGTCGTTTTGCGAGATATCCGATCCCGCATCCGAACAATCACACGTCGAAATCGTACAAGATTGGCCTTCATGTCATGGCAAGTTCGGTACAAGAGAGAAAGTACCTAGCGAAATTGCCTATCTGCAAGAAGGTGTTAGATGGGGTTCTGATATCCCGCCACATGAGAAGCGGCACATGTGGACTAAACTTGAATTAGACAACCGCGAAGATAGTGAGGTTGCCAAGATCAACAATGAGCTATCTCTCCTCGAGTCACGTAAACCGCCCATGAAGATCATCGCCGACTTCCTGGAACAAGTCAAAACTCATTTGATCAAGAACCTTGACGACAGGTATGGCAAAGAACTGTGGAGAACGCTTCCTATCACTTTGGTGGTCACGGTCCCAGCGGTGTGGTCAGATACCGCAAAACACCGGACTAAGCAGGCTGTTGAAAAAGCCGTTCAGCTCTCTAGCGTTCAAAGAGTTGAAGATGCCTATTGTCCTTACCACGGAACCAGAAGCTGCCGCGCTGTACACAATCAAGACGCTCCGCGGTACAGCACAGGACGCTCAGTTCGCAGTGGGCGACGGCTTCACTGTTTGTGACATGGGAGGCGGGACTGTCGACCTTATCACATATCGCATTACGGCTATTCAGCCTACTGTCATCGAAGAAGCCTCGGTGGGTAATGGTGCCCAGTGTGGTGGTAGTTTCGTTGATCGTGCATTTCTTCACTGGCTTGAGCGTCGTTTAGGTACACAAGACTTTGTTAAAATCGCTGGCTCTCGAAGCGAAGAAATCCCACGTACCTCGCTCAACGAAAAGACGGCCCAACTTGTTCAGGATTTTACTATGGGGATCAAATGCGGCTTCTCAGGAACCCAAGAGAATTACTTACGACTGCCATACCCACTGAGTACTATCGATGGTGATGAGAAGAGAGGTAATGTTTTTGGAAACCTAAAAATCACAGCGTGAGTTCCGAAGCTCAAAACCTGATGAATGATTATTGACACAATCAGGGACGATGTAAAAGCCATGTTTGACTCATGCCTCTGTCGAACGTATGAGCTACTTCAGGAGCAAACTCAACGTGCACGCATAGGAAATTTGAAGATTAAGGTATATTGTTTATCGCAATACCGATACGTGTATTCCAGTGCTTTTACAGTCATGTGCTCCCAGCGGGTATCTGCTAACTTCTTCAGTATGTGTTCATGGTTGGTGGTTTCTCAGAGTCACCATATATGTTTTCAAAGATCAAAGACTTCCTGGAGAAGCAAGAGATACAAGCTATTCGACCCCCTTACGCGTTAGTATCCCCGACACCCTGATGAAGATTATACTAATTCACTGTAGTTGGTCAGCGGTAGTCCGAGGTGCCGTCACCAAAGGACTTGAGAAAGGTGTCGGTGCAGTCTTGAAGCGAAAGAGCCGTCGACATTATGGTACATCTTGTGCCCGTCTTTTCCAAAAACGTGCACACAAAAGGGTCGACATGTTCACAGACTGGCATTCTGGAAAAAGATGGCAAATAATCAAATGAAATGGTTAATCGAGAAAGGACAGACCCTTCTTGCGTCAGAGGCAACCCATGCAGCTACAGGATTCATGTTGAGGTGGTGGGTTGAAGAAGAGAAGCAGATTGTGTGGAAACTCCTCTCGTGCGATGCAGACATTGCTCCATCACGATCTGTAGACAAGGTAAGCAAGCCGCTTCGGGGAAGCAACACAGCTAACATAGATCAGTCAGTATACCGTGTAGCAGTGCTCACAGTCGATTCTAACGACATACCCCTGGTATACCTGAAACGGAACACGAGCCCATGTGGTCGACAGTACTACTCTATCAATGTTACCGTGCACATATCTCTGCAGTCTTCTCTGAATTTCTACGTCACAATCAAGGGCAAGAAATTCGGATCCCTGACTGTCAGCTACGATTGAGGCTCAGTGACCTGCCTTCCGTCGAAACACAATCCTTGGCTTTCTAGTGGAAAGAAGATGGTCCAGAAGACGTCACTACACATCAGTCCCTTCTCTCAGAACAGAGGACTGCTATTGATTTGGGGCTATAAATGGGAGATGGAGAGTATCAAATTGACTATCTGGATGTCAATGCACTGCATGTGGGAAACATGTCATGTAACTTGGGTCATTTGCCCTAGGTCACTTTTGTACCGAGAGCAGTGTCCGGCTGGCAGATTTTCTGACTTTGTTCACATGTAGCTAGTTAGCTGGTCATGACTCGGCTCTCATTGAGTTCCCCAATGCCATAATATTGTCTTTTCATTACCCATTGCAATGCTGCCCTTGATTCCAAGACCTACCATGACTTATCTCTTGAGAGTTGCAGTTGCTAATCAAACGAGAAATCGAATTTTGCTAGACGAATACTTAATCTACATTTCCTGATGAGGCGGGATTAAGTGACAGAAGAACTCCAATGCACTCACTGAGACAACGCATTTTATCGACACGACTTTGCACTATTTCCACTTGAGAAACAATATGAAACATGATGAGATTGTAAGTATTCAATCATCGCAATCAAGAAAGATGTACGATTCTTGTGAGTGCGCAAATGTAATTTGTAGTATTTCCCAGCGCGGTGTCAATGTTTCGATAGCATATGCAGACCCCAATTCAGGGAGATAAGAAAATGTAGATATGCATGCCACGCGGTTGTGGTAGAATCAATGCAAGGGAAGAAAGGAATGACTCTCTTCTATCCGCAGTGTTCCTCGGAACGCATTACCAGTAATATCATTCATCACACTATGTTCCCTCAAGATGCCATCAGCTCAGTACCATCTCCCGAAAGAAAGGTTCCCTGATGAATTTCTAACTGAACTCTTCTAACAAGTTCTCCAATACCCCTTCCAGCTAACCTGTTCTTCCAAAACAAGTAACAACAATACTGCGCTTTTCGCGCCCTACCCTCGCACGACATGTCGTCACACAAGTACACCACATGAGACAGCCGACAAACGCTCTTCTCTAGCGAAATATATCGTGTAACCAAGAATCGCCCCAAACGTCATTCGCTCACACGCATGCGTGCATACCGAAAGCCCAGCCCACCATGGCACCAAGCATCCGCGCCAAAATCAAAAACAAAGACCCGGACAGCCTAAACATGTACCCGCATATGAACCACCGTCATGCACAAACTCACCACTCCTTGTTCCCTCGCCCAGTCTAGCCCCAAGTGGGGTGCCGACATACCGAACGACGCCACGGGACATTCCGCCTCACGCAACCAAGCGGACAACTGCAAGTCTAAACACGGTACAGCAAAGGCATGTGCACAGCAAAATATTCCCGATGCCCCCCCGAAGCCCCAGATCACCATGGTAAATTAACCTGCCTTCCACACCCACAAAGATCGTAGAGGGAGGGAGGGAACCAACAAAAAAGCCCCCTCTCCCCCATCTCCGTCCAACAAAGCACGTGCAAACCCAAACACACAACCTCAAACGGTAAATGGGAGAAACGGTCAATCGTGATTCGAGAAAGGGCAAGCAAAACACACATAAACAAGGCCAAACCCCCCAAAAAAACAAAAACAAAGTCATCCAAAATCATCCTTCGCATTCGCCCTATCCGGCGTAAATCCAATACCTATAATAATCGTTGAGCCCGTTGAGACACACACACACATACCTCAAACACCACACAGACTCCCCCTTTGGCAAGGAAAAAAAAACGTTAGAACCCCACAGCGCCACCTGCGCGCACCTTCGGTAAAGGCAAAAAATCCCACGCTAAACCACATACGATGTAACTTCACCCCCGCTAACTCTGCTTTGGGGATAAAGCGCAGAGACTAGATCTGAAGGAGAGATAAAGAACGGATTACGTTTTGCGTTTTAGCGTTTTGCATGGGTGTGGGGGGGGGGGAAGGGCAGAGGTGTGGAGTGGGGTTTTTTTGGCGATAAGATAGCGGGTGTTGCGCCGAGGTGTCTGTGGTTGGAGGAGAGGTTGGAGGGGTAAAAGGTGGGTTTTTGCGGGGTTGATGATGGTTGACATAAGGCGTGAGATACGGGATAGTAGGAATCCATAGATAGGATGACTGGACCTTTGCGGGTCGTAAGTAATCAAGGAATATTGAAACTCCCGACGTTGCTCAGATTTGTGAAGAGGCGAAAGATACGACATCTTTTTTTGCTTTCTTGACATCCTTGACTCTTTTGCTTTTTTTAAAACATCATCTCGCTGCGTGTGTGCACGCGTTTTTTTCCGTTCCTGCGTCGGTAAAGGAAAAGGGAAAGAGCACCGCCCCTCCTCTTCCTCCAAAAACAAGTTGACCGATTACGGAGCTAAAGCTAAGCTTCTTTTTGGCGTAGGTAAGTTCAGAAAGTAACTAGAGGGGGGGTGCTAACCGCTCTGCCTAACGAACTGTGTTTCTTTTTTGCTTTGCAAACTGATACGATAATCAAGGAAAAACGTTCTTGAATGCGGATCTTCTTGTTTTTTTCTTCGTTCATTGTTTGAACTTTACATTACGAACCGAACGCGAAGAATTCGATAGATCTACCGTACCCGATGATTGAAGCGGCGTCGTTGCTTGCTCCGGCGGTGTTGCTCCCGACTCTCATCGTTATCCACGTGCTCGTGGGCTACCTTCGCAATCCGCTGCGCAAGATACCTGCTGCGCATCCCACGGCGCACGTGTCGTCGCTGTGGATAGCATGGGTGCGCTGGCGACACATTGAGAATGCGACGCTGAAAGAGGCGCATGCGAGACTGGGTCCGATTGTGTGTCTGGGGCCCGAAGAAATCAGTATCAATTGCGTCAAGGGTGGCATCCGCGATGTCTACGGCGGGGGATTCGAAAAAGTCAATGCGAAAAACGGGTATAATTGGTATTCGTTTTTTACAAACTATAGCGGGTGAGCAATGAACTACCCTGTTTGAGACTTGAAAAAAAAAACAATCGCAATATGGTTTTTTTAGCGGGCATTGACGCGTGAATTGGCAGAACCGGCAACATGTTTTCCACGGGCAGTAATAGGCTGCATTCGCAGAGAAAGCGTATGCTGAGCAACATTTACAGTAAGTCACATGTTCTCGCTAGTGAATCGCTGCTTGTACAGGCATCGACAATCATGTACAAGCGCTTCCTGCCGTATCTAGAGTCCGTATACGCAGGACCCGAACAGGGAGTATTGAACATCTACGCACTGCTCAGTGCAACAACCATGGATATTGTGACGTCCTACATCTTCGGACTGCGAGCAGGGTCGAACCTAATCCAGGACCCCCAGCAACTCGCCTGGTTCTTGGACCTCTACTACTCACGGCGATCTTTCAACTTTTGGCCGCAAGAGTTCCCGCGCCTGACTAGCCTGGCGGAGAAATGGCTGGGCTACCGCTTCTCACCCAAATGGGTCGACGAGGCAAACAGCAAGATCGAGAGATGGGTGACCAAAATGTGCGATGAGGCCACGCGTGTGCTGGATGCTGGCGTCGCCGCCGCAGGGGTCGAGGACCGGCCTGTAGTCTATCAGCAGCTGCAGAACAGCATGGCAAAGGAAGCAAGTAAGAGTTCGGGTGGCCTGCCGGATCCTACCGCCATGGCAAGTGAAGTCCTGGATCATCTGGCCGCGGGCTTCGACACCTCTGGTATAACGCTCGACTACGTCGTCCACGAGCTATCCAAGCACCCAGATATCCAGACCCGTCTCCAGGACGAGCTCCTCGGCCTATCTCCCCGCCTGGCAGCATCCTCAGCACCTAATCTTCCCGACCCGAAAGCCGTCGATGCCCTTCCTTTGCTACATTCCGTCATCTGGGAAACCCTGCGTCTTCACTCTGCGATTCCCGGCCCACAACCGCGTTTCACGCCCCCGCAAGGCTGCCGGCTTGGCCCAACAGACGAGAAATCGTACCATGTTCCGGGCGGAGTCAGGGTGAGCGCCAGCGCCGGCCTGCTGCATCTGAACGACGACGTGTACGAGTGTGCAAGTGAATGGCGGCCAGATCGCTGGTTGGGACTCGACAAAGTGGCCGACGACAAGCGGAGGGACATGGAGAGCCGATGGTTTTGGGCATTTGGGAGGTTAGTATAATCCTTTTTTTTTCTTGTTGCTTGACGTAATTCGAGCTGGCGTACGCTTACACTGTGTGTACTAGTGGTGGTCGAATGTGTGTGGGAAGCCACTTGGCAGTGTACCGTAAGTGTCTACTAGTCCCATGTCCCCCCCTTCCCTTCTTCACAGCCACACAAGGAGGGGGGAAGGAGGGAGAAAGTGACTTTGAATTCCTACTAGTTTCGTAAGCTGAGTAGGTGACCCAATATGCTGACGTGGACATAGAAATGAAGTACATAGTCGCGGCCCTGTACTCAAACTACCGCACCACGATTATAGATGACACGGGCATCGAGCAGTCCGACTCATACACTGCACCGCCCCAGAGCGAGAAGCTTATGATACGACTCGAGAAACTGACGTAGCCACACGGGGAACACGGGGGCAGTGAACATGTTTGGACCCTGATAGCCTCCGCCCACCGTCAATGGGGGGATCCCACAAGCAAGTGTGGCTGCACAGCCGCACGTGCAGTAAAGAAAAATGGTTGATCAGCGGCAAGCTACGCAAAGCACAGGGAGAGAGTGAGTAGAGTAGGGTGTGTGTGTGGCTTACACACCCGCGGCGGACTCCGGGTCTTGGAGCTTCAACGCCGGGCCCAAATCGACGCCGTTGGAAGCCTGACCCGTGGTAGAGAGGTATCGAGTTGGGGTTGGCAGTGGCCAATAGCATTCCCGAGTCTTTGCTGGTGCTTGGGGCAAAGGGCAAGATGACGACAGCTAGCCATTCGAGTCATTTTTACGCAGCTGTACAGAAGCAACTGAGACTGTCTATCGTATTTGCCTCCTTTTTCTGAACAGTCTCATGATCGTGACTCGCCATGAGCTTATGCAATGCAGTCTACTTATCAGCTTACTTGGCGGTGTCTCCGTGTACGTACAGTCCATCAGTTCAGATTTTCTTCCCTTACCTTCAGCCCAGCACCCCTCCCCCGTCTAGTCCAGTTAGCGTAGGCAGCTCCGAGGAAACTGGGCCTGCGGTATCTCCGGAAAACATTCAGAGCCAATGGAGTGGTAGGGTTTGAGGACCGGTGTCGAGACCGGCTGCTGCATCTTGTCCTTTGTTCCCGGGATCATGGGTATTTTGGTGTGGAACCAGTGACAATGTGCGTGTACTCTACTTCGTTTACCAAAGCTTCTTGGCTCCATTGCATGACCCACAGCAAGTCGAGAAGGTCTCGCATCGACCGATGGGCTGGACCTAGAGCAGAATGTGAGGAGGCGTAGACAAGACTGCCTCAGAGTACTTGTCACGCGGTACCCTCTTGCCACAGGAAATAGGTGTGACAGTAGTCTATGGAAAACGGGTGAGCTGAAACGTTGTGGGCTATGATTACGTTGTGGGAGCTGCTCCCGAGTCCGGTGGAGTCCACAAATTTGGGCTTTGCACGAATGGCGTGCCGAGTAGGCCCCAGTACGTACCTACATGTCGAATGTTATCTTGCCAAGACTCAGTCAGGTGCATGAGGCTACGAGCGCCGTCTTTCCCAGGCAGAGGTAGTAGTACGAGTGTGTGTGGCACGACTAGTCATTGTCGAGTTTCACATCAAGATAGACACTTCCCCCCTACATTCTTTTGGTAGTGTGGAAAAAGTACTTCGAGGTACATGTTTGACCGCAAACTTGAGGTCGATTCAGGCGTCCGGTGCAGAGTCTGTACACATGATACGGAGCCAGTGAGGTCGATTGATGTCACTGGTCTGTTAGCTCAGATGCATGACAAGTGTAGGTGCAGTAAAAGAGCGCAGCATGTTCATCACGCGGTGCTACCGTGGTTGCTAGTGCAAGAGTGCTCGTTTTGATTTCTCATCTCTCCGGACAGTGCGGCAGTTACGGGGGCGGCACAGGCGTAGACGCATGAGGCACATTTGCTGTCTACGGCATAGTCCAAGTCCAAGTACTGCACACGGTCGCATGTTTCAAGCTGGAATCACCGGTTTCCGTGTGAGGGCCGAGCACTGCTAGTATGCGAGTAGGTGGGACGCAGGGAAAGAGAGACTTCCAAGGCTCCTGTGGCAAGTACAGCATGCAAGTGCAAGCTACACTCATTCAATGACCCCACATTGGTTCAAGAAGGGGGGTGGCCAGCAGGTTTGTCAAAGCCAGCTCGAGAAGCCGAAGCCGGTCCAGATTGGTTTTTGGAGTGGAGTAAAGTTTTTTTTGGCTTGACGAGGGGAATATGGGCGTCAGTGACGGATTGTGGGACCAAATAGATGTGTACATGGATGCCAAAGCGGGACAACGATCCATCTGTGCGATCCCTGCTGTAAACGTGTGCGTTGTAGAGGGCATGTTTTTGTCATGGATGGCCAGTACACGAGCATTGTACGAATTGGTGGGCGTCATGGGCGTCCGGGGGTCGGTGGTGACATGTCGGTATTGCGCAGGCAGCGGTGGATATGGGTTAATAGCAGGCGAAAAAGTAAATTAAGCGCATACAAGGCGGGTGTTGGGATAATATTGGCGACATATGGAGAGCGGCAATGGCGCGGGGCGGTCATGTGCTAGGCGGGAACTGCGCGGGGGGCGGCCAAGGAGCGCACGGAGGGTGAAAGCGCCAACCACGTGAGCACAGGCGGCGGTGGCCCAGGCACTGCGCGCAAGGGCGAGAATGGCGGAGATGGGATGGCAAGGCATGGCGATGGACGATCAGGCGTGGCGATGCAGTTCCCGGGCAGAGGGCGCCTAGGGCCATGGCGACATCTAGCGCTGCTGTCAGAGAGGAAGGCTGCCGAGCTAGCAGGCTCATTTGCTGGCCGGCCTGGTGGCTAAAGGGATGGTGAACGGGGGTGCGGGCCACACAGTGCAACGTCGTAGAATTTCCTTGGGCCACTCGAACGGCGCGACTGGCAGTCTTTCGCTTGCACATCACCCCCCATCCCTGCTAACCATCCACAGACCCCCCCCCAGCCACCAAACATGCTCCATGGCGATCATCCCTCCTCCCCACATGCTTCTCGTTGACGGCCGCCTCCTCCTCTGGACAACTCTCTCTGCTCCCCCCGCCACAGCCCCCAGCTTCTTGCTGCTGTCTGTTTTTATTGACCTCGTTGGCTGCGCCCGCCGTGCGTCATTCCTGGGGCCTTTACGCTGCCTATGCGCCTCAGCCGCTCAATACCCACCGCCCATGCACTGCTCTCTGTGCGTGCCCAGCCTCTCATTGACGACAGGTAGTCTGCTTCCACGTACGATGTCGCCATGTGTCTATGTGCCTGTGTGCCGTCATGTGCTGTGAAACGCCATCATCATTGTGTCGCCGTGTACCAGCCTCCACCCCGTCTGTCACTCTTGGAGCCTCGAGGCCAAAAAAGAGGCACGTACCGGGGGCTGCCTTCAGGCCCTCCTCGGCCTTCTCAGCGTGCTGGCCGCCATGTGTCTGGGGACGTGTTCAGGACTCGTCGTGTACTCGCCCGGCCGCAGTCATTGTTGGCCTCGCTCGCGTCTGTCGTCTCCAACTGCCGCGCATCACAGCCTGGCTGAACGGCCACATGGCGGTATATTGGGCGTGGACGGGAGTTTATATGTAGCCTCCTCAATTAAAGTGTTCCAGATGGCTAAATCCCGTGTTCCTGCTCTGGGTGTTTACCAGCTTACGAGCGTGGGGCTCTCCCGCCGCACGCAACCGGGGCCCTCGTTCAATATCCGTCGACAGTGCCCTGCCTTGCCCAAACCTGGGATGACCGTTGGATTCAAGCACTACCAGGCCTTCCTTGCTACTCAGGTCCTGCCGCTGCGCCGTCTGTGCTGTCCTAGTCTTTCATCGCTCGGCTGCATGGAACACCCTCGCTCGGAACTGATAGCACAGACAGGCTGGTGCTGCAACCAAGCTGCAAAACAACACCTGCTGAGTCTGCGACTTTATTCAAAAGTGCTTCTCGACGTCCAGCGCTGCTGCTGCCCTCCCAAGACAGCTGTTGCCCCTGCCCCAGTCCATCTTTGTCGCTCGTTTTGTTTCTGTCCAACCGTTATTCGCCCGCTTGCACATGCGCATACCACCTGGCCAGCCCTCCGTCCTCGTCGTCTTCGTTGCATACTCCCACTCCGTCGTCATCGCCCAGAGCACATTCGTTTTCCACTGTACCGTCCGACCGGCCTGTTCCAAGACGGCCCAGCACACATCCAACACATCATCACTACTTTCAGGGGTTTCTCACGGGCAGCAGCAGCGGGATCCACCGACACTTGGTCAACAAGCGAAAGATACTAGTCTTGGATGTAACCGTGGCTACAAAAGAAGTAATACCCCCAGAATCTCTTGCCATTGGCTACACTAGAGCTTGTTCGCATGATCCACGCCGCCTTCGTTCATTCCCTTAGCACGCACGTTAGTCAAGGACCCTACAACCTTGATCGGCCGCGCTCGGCACAAGTTGCTCCCAGAGACTAGAGCCTGCGTAGCGAATCATTAGCAAAGCCGCCACGGACCCGTACGACGTCTGTAGAGGAGCCCCGATTCTGACGGACGCTTCAAAGTACGCTTGCCAGCTCTCCTACTGCATGCACTACCTTTGTACGTTGCTTCTTCTCGAGCTATCAGACCTCACTCTTCTCAGAGCTGTGTGTATTTCAGTCTTCCATTGCTCGCCTTTACAACTCATCACACACTGCCCAAAAGCTCTTTCCCCGGCTCGCCATCGCTTCTGACTTGGTCCACCAGCGTAGACCTATTTCCCCCCTTCGACGCCGTTGGAAAGCGCCCGTGTCCGTGGCTACGATTGGAATTACACCAATTACCTCTCTACCACGGTTCGCTACCACCACAAGAGGACCCTTTTGCCTCTTATCCCCTTTGAGTAGCTTTTACCTGCTACCACCTTCACCTTGTACTTGTACCTAGGTGCTATGTATCGTGGAAAAAGTCTTGGTCATTACGATACATGAAGCAGCGCACACTGCGAATACTCATCATCACAGGCGCAACACAGACTGCTGCTGCTAATATTACTATTACTGCTACTGCTGCTGTTCCCAACAGCTGCACCATTTCCGACTTGGATATTACCGTTGGGTGTGGAGTCATCCCTCGCAGGCGCCAGCGGGCCTCTAGTTGGGTCCCACTGAACAGGCCGACCACCATCCCCACTGCCGCCCAAACCGTTACCATAACGAGGCTTCTCAGTGGTGCACCCCAGATCCAGAATCGGCAGTGCACAAATCATCACACTGGGCAACGGCACTTTACCTCTCTTCGACTGGACTTTCCAGGTCAGGGAGCACCATTCCGCACCGCTGCCCTACAAACAGAGGGCTCTGATAGGCGTAGCGCCCATGCGAACCGTCTCTTTACGGCTCATACCACATTCACCATTACCAGTCGGCTTATCGTCCTCGCTCTGCTCTTTGTTCGATTGGCCCGACCTCTTGGATTATTACCTCAACGTTCGCTACCGCCTATCGATACATCATCAAATTCGCCTGTTCTCAATATTCTGGGGCACTATATAGGTCGCCATTGCCTTCAACCACAGCCCAGGTCGGCTGCACTACCATAGAACACTTGCACACCAACTTCATAGCCACAACCACAGCATCTCGACAACCACACCCACGAAGAGTAGCCACTACCTTGACCACTATCACAACAAACCCCATCACTACCACTACCATTGCAACTGCCACCGACACAACCATAGACGAAGCGGGTTCTAGAACCCCGACCACGACCGCACCGTCACGACAATGTCGTTCTCTTATAATTACTCACTGCAAGCATCATATCCATCACAACGAGCCTATGTCCCATATCAACAACCCCATATCCCCACACCGTCGCCGATATACTCGCTTCCCATCACAAATACAACGCCATCAGGCGCACTGAGTCCATCATCATGCTTCCTCGAAGTACGGCAGCAGCCCAAAGAGGCTCTTGTCACCGTCAAGGGCAAGGAGAAGTTCAGGAAGCCACTTGACCCACCGCCCATGCTCGAACTCAAAGTGAGCTCAGAGATAGACCCCAGCCAACAGTTCCTACAAAACCCCTACCTCTTCGTCAGCGTCTCGCTCTACAAGCACGACAAAGATGAGCCAATCGAAGGCACACCCTTTGACATCCTAACGGGCACGCTCGTCTCGTCGCTGCACCGCCTCAAAGACGTCACTAACAAAGACGGCGCCTTCTTCATCTTCGGCGACATCTCCATCAAAGTCCAAGGCACATACCGCCTCCGCTTCACCCTCTACGAACTCCAACCCTCCTACTTCACCCTCGCCGACCTCGAACAACACAAAGACCTCGAGCGCTACCAAGGCGCCGCCCTCGATCCCCCAGAATACGGTACATACCAATGCCTCGGCCACGTCTTATCCGACAAATTCAACGTCGTCCTCCCCAAAGACTTCAAGGGGCTGGAAGAATCCACATACCTCTCCCGCGCCTTCTCCGACCAAGGCGTCCGTCTGCGTCTCCGCAAAGAAGCCCGCGGCATGATGAGCAACAAGCGCAGTATCGACGCCGGAAACCCTACTTCCGATCAGTCGCAGCAGCAGCAGCAACAACAACAACCGCTCGCCAAGAAACGCCGTGAAGATAGCGTCGAGAGCGCTAACCCTTCCAGTCTCATGTCTGGCTTCTATCAAAACGTCAGTCCGTTTGTTAATACCCCGTATCTGCAATCTCAGGGACTGCAGGGCCAGAATATGCAGAACCAAGGGTTGCAGACGCCCGTCAGACATGATGCGAGTTATGCATGGAATCTAGCGTATGATCCGTCGTTTATGGGGTCGTGAGACGTGGTAGTACATGGAGGGGGAAATCAGGACACACTTTTTTTCGGTTATTGCAGAGAGGGAAAAGGCTTTAAGATAAGGGTTTAAAACTAACGGGTGGAGTTGGTGTTGCGTTTTTGGAGAGTTGCAGCTGGGGTTTTTTTTTGGCTGCAACGTCTTATCCTCTTTTCTTGACTTTTTTTTTGTTCGGGAACTTTGGCACTGGTGTGTGTGGGAATGTCTGAGAGAGAGAGAGAGAGAGAGAATCACTGATATGGGGGCATGCGCGTGTAGCATGTTTCGATGACACTTTTTTTTTGCGAAACTGAAATGGGTTTTAGCGATTGGGAATTGTGTTTTTCTTTTTTCGTGGAACGCGTGTGTGGGATCTTGGGTGCGATTGGGATGGGATGGCGATATGATGGAGCATTAGATGTAATCAACTACTCTTTTTTGTTTTTCAAAATGACGTGTCCCTTTTACTTGGTTCATTTGGAAGGATCATGGTGACGTTGGTGTGGGCTTTGAGTTGGTGGTCATGATGGTGTACTTGGGGTTGTTTGAGGATGTACAGGAAAAGTTGGTTTTGCTGATGCGATGTTGTTGTTATATGTAATATGGACTGAATTATCTTGGGAATCTTCTCCCTTCCCACTTTCTTTGTATTTCTTTCAGGTGGAAATCTGCACAGCGAGGCGGAAAGAAGTGGTGTTGATGCCGGATGAGGAAGAGTAGTCGGATAAACTGCGCCAAGTACAAAACTTCCCACCACGTTCTCGTATCCAACCTTTCGTCTTTGTCAGCAAAGAAAGGGGAAGAGACTATTCCATCACCCACATCCCCACTTTTCACTCCTTGTACAATCCAAGCCAAAAACCAACACACAAGCACTAGAATTTCCAGTCACGCCGCCAGTTTTAAACAAAAACTTCTCTAGTTGTTTCGACATTATGCAAAAATAATAATCAAAATGACAAAAACCCATATCGATGATTCCTGACATACATCTATCCACACCTACACACACGAGCGAAAAAAAAAGAAGAAACCTCCCAATACTCCAATCATTCCCATAAACGACAAGTTTCCCAAGGTATCATCTCCAACCAAAAATTGCCATACAAGCTGGCAAATAAACAACCAAAAAAAAGCGCAGAAGCAAAATAAGACAAGACAGAGTGAGTAAGAATAGTGGTACAAGCGAAACCACAATCGACTGAAAAAGATAGAGAGATGAGAGAGGGGAAAAAAACAAGGGGATAACTGTTATTCCCTTCTCTCCTCGCTCAACTCGATAACGAACTACCAGAAAAGAGAAGAAAAAAAGAGAATCATTTCGATCTCCACCTAGTGCCCAAGCACTGAGAGAAGATAATACGATAAACACTCGCACGTAAGAGGAAATGACGGGAGGGGGATATAGAGAAGAAGAACAAAAACAAGAGGAATCACGCACCCCCCATAACAACATCATCATCATCCTCTCCCTCAGCATCAATATCCATCAACCCCTCATCCTCGTCGTACTCGCCATCCACATCCTCGTCTTCCTCCTCTTCCTCATGCCGTTCCATTTCCTCCTCCTCTTCTCCTTCTGCATCTTCATCTTCATCCTCTTCATCTTCCTCATGAATTGGTACTTCGCGCCCTTTGCCCTTGAGATCGAAGCTCGCGCGGGATGAGCTGGCCGAGCTACGTGTGCTGCGTCTGCCACCATTGAGTGTAAGGGGTTTTACGGCGCCGCCACCGCGTGAGGCATCGTGCTCGACTTCATCGCCGTTTGTGACGGTTTCGCCGAGGCGGCTGCGGGTGCGGCGCAGGGATACGGTCCCAGGGGTGAGGCCGCCTCCGTTGGCTGAGGGTGACATTTGGGCTTTTGCGCCGCGGCTGGGTGAGAGTTGGATTTTCGAGACGGGCGCAGTGTGGATCGCCATGGGGGTATTGCGGATGCGGTTTGGTGTGCTGGTTCGTCGGCGCGACCCGAATGGGCGGCCTGGACGCCGTTTTTGAGCTGGTTGGCCGGGGATGGGTGGGAAGATTTCGTAGCGGGTTGGTGGGATTGCAGGTTCCTCCATGTGTGAACCTGCTAGAGCGATTGTAGATCCGTTTGCGAGGGGTGTTCCGGGAGCAGGGGAGCCGCCGTTGGTCGAATCTTCGGCAGCAAGCGCATGCGCAGGAGCAGGTGGGAAGGGTTCGGTGTCTCCACCATTGCCATTCGCCTTTGCAACATCCATCTGCACGCCCTCTTCTGCTGCGGGTTTCTCTTCGCCTTCGTCGCGCTGTTGGACTGTCTGCAGAGCTGGACCATCCTCATACTGACCAAGTCGACCCATAACGTACGGAGTCCAGACAAGACATTCGGGATTAATCTTGGGATTGCTTGCGGCGTTGCACTTTTCAATGTAGGACTTGAAGTACTCCAGATCGAGCCGTAGTGCGTACTTTTTGGTGACAGGATCGCGGACCAGGGCCCGCAAGCCCTCCAGTGCGGATATAATGTCGTCAGCAGTCATGCCTGTGCGGTCGGATATGGCTGATATGCTAATTGGTTGTTTCTGTTGCAGTAGCTCCTCACATAGCACAAGCCGCCAGTACTTGCGGTAACTTACAAGACCCATGTCACTGAGAGGCTTCTCGGGACTACCAGTTTTGCGCTCTACACGGGTGAGTAGGTAGGAAAACTCAATCAGATACTGCCCATAACCTTTGCGCTGGTGAATGGGTAGCACAAGGATACACGAGACATTATTGAGTGAGCTTGGTCGTTTTTCTTTGGAAAAGTAGCCGACAAAATGACAGCCAAACTGGTCGTTCTCCGTCATGACATAGAACAGAAATGGCTCAACGTCATAGTATAACGTTTTAGAGCCGAGGAAGAGTTTGGCAAGCAGACAGAGGTTTTGGCAGTATACAGGGTTCTTTCTACCGTCGACTTCGAAGAAAGAGTATTTGCCGTCGCGGTATATCTCATCGCCAGGTGGGTGTTTTGCTGGGCATTTGAGCTAGGCTTGTTAGTAATGCTAGGATAACAACAGGGATACACGCACCTTATGCCGCCACGCGACATAGTCGGAATTCATGTACTTGAGACAGAACTCGCAAATGTAAAGCACCCTGTTCTTGCTATACTCCTCCGGGTAGGGAGCAGCATGCCAAGTGTCGATCTCCCATCCGCCAAAATTAACACACTTGATTTTGCTTGCAGTGGCTGCTTGCTTGTGTGACCGTATTGGCTCAGGTGGGTAAAGAGCGGCTTGCTTGGCTTTCCAGTCTTCCTCAGCCTTGATCCGAGCGTCATCGAAGCGCTTCCGGTCGGCTTGCGTAGGGTATGTCTTGGAAGTATCCGCATCAGCTTCCGAAAGCACTCCGCCGTAGGGTTTGCTCTTGGACTCGTCCGTCTCCTTGTCCATGAAACCTGCAAAAGGCGTGGGATATTGAAGATGTATAGCTGGGTAGTGTGGGCCCTCTGGTGATTCTCGCGCCGCCTGTGCAGCGCGGCGATTTCTTTCGCGACGCTCTCGATCTCTCTCACGCCGCCTCTCCTGTCGTTCTTGCTCAATGGTAAGTGGGACCTTTTTCTTTGGTTTCGAAGTCACAATCTTTTGAACCTTTTCGTTGTTGAGATGGAAGGCAATAATCAAGCTAAGACCTCGTGCTTCTTCTTCAATCCACGCGAGTGGTCTCTTATCGGTTCTTTTTGGTTGTCCACGCCGCGCTCGTGCTGGTCGTAAACGGGTGGTTTCCCGGTCTGATCCAGTATGCTCTGCATCGCCCCCACTTTCATGACCATCACCCATGGCACTACGAGCACTTCGCACGCTTCTCGACGGCGGTCTGGGTGAGTTTGCAGCTATTGATGGGGCCGCATCCGAGTGGGTGGCCTCCGATGGTCTCCTCTTTTTCCTCGTTTGCCGTGATGGCATAGGTGTTGATGCCTCATCTCCATGCGAAGTTTTGCGCTTCCGCAGCGAACGGAGGCCGTCTGGTTGCTCATCTGGAAGGATCAAGTCTTTGAAGATGGAATGTCCTGCTGGATCAACACCACGCAGTGAAGGGAGCAACTCCTTGGTAAGCTTGTTGGAAGAATGCCTACGACGAGCTGCAGGCTGTTGGGGCTGGGCCTCCTCCTCTTCCTCTGTTGGAAAATTGTCGAGGCAATGATCGCATCGCCAACGCTTTGCATCTAGCACTTGTTAGTGGAGCCAGATTGGGCGTGACAAGAGAGCATACCGTCATCGGGACTAAGCGTGTTAGCGCCATGAGCGCATTGCCGATGTGCTGCAGGGACAACATGTCAGCTACCGAAGCCAAGGCCAAACATTCGCAGTGGACCACTCACCATTGTCTCCACACACGGCGCAAGAGAGGTACTCTTCAAAGTCAGGGCTGGGGTCGTTGTCTTCGTCTTGTTTGCAGTATCTGGTTCGAGTCAGTCTACACTATCGGACTTGGAATTGCCCAGAGCAATACTGACATGCACACATTGGGGTTGGACGACTTGACGAGCTCGTCTTCGTCGCCGTCTTCGCTCCCCTGCCACTGGTTTTCTTCTTCAGAGTCGGCGTTTGTTGAGTCGTCGCTGTCGCTGGACTTGGCATCCGATGATTCTTTTGCAGCATCTTCAACATCGTAGTCGTCTTCCTCGTCCGAAACGGACGCTCGACGCGCTATCTTGACATCGCCCACCGGCTCAGCGTCGTCTTCGTCGTCGTCGACCTCTTCGCCCTCGGCATCCACATCTGAGCCTTCAGCGTCGGTTGTATGACCGTGGGTGTCGGGAGCGGGCTGGGCGACAGGAGGCTGCGCGTACTCGACATCATCCATCTCATATTCGCCATCAGCATCCAGGTCGTCCAGATCGGTGTTGCTCGCGGTCTGACCCATGAGCTCCGCCATGGCCAGGTTGACGGCAGAGGCCACCTTTGAGGCTAGAAACGCCAGTGTCGCAGTCCGAGGGTTGTGTGAGCCTTAACACATGGGATGGGTGGGTGGTGGCAGCCCCGGAGGCTAGTGGGAGCGGCGGTTGGTGAACGCGTCGTGTCTGTACTGCAGCGCGTTGTTGCGGGCTGGGGAGACGCCCAACCGCGTTTCTTTGGATAGAAGCAGATGTGGCAGAAATCCCGCCGGCAGCCAGTGATTGCAGTGAGATGTGGCGGGCTCGTGGTCGCGTTGTTGGGTGCTGTGGGGAAGGCGGAGGAGGGCAGTGGCAGCGGGCGCAATTGTTCCGCGGAGAGGCGAGGTCAAGGTATCGGGATCCGTGGTTCGTATGAAAGTGGGAGTCGGCGCGACACTGGCAATAATTGTAGCTTGTCTGAAAACGGCGTGGGCGGAGCGTTCTGGTCGTCTGAAGTGGCTCTCTCTCTGCCCGTAGGTCGGGGAGGCCAAGACACGCACGGCCGCATCCTCAGTTGACGACGCCGGCACCTCTGCCCTAGCTTCGCAGTCGACGACGACGACATTGACAACCACCACCACCCCCACAGCACCACTGCGACTGCATATACACAACCGCAACCATGGGTGTCCCATTCGAGGCTCTTCTGCCCTATGCTATCATGACTGGCGTGAGTCAATGGCGCCCGGCTGCGGCGGGCGGGGGAGATGACTAACCGGGCTGCAGTTCTTCGCCTTCAGCGCAGTGTCGGTCGGAAAGCTCAAGGAGATTCAGAACGGAGGAAAGCGGACGCGACGGGGTATCGATGCATGGGACAGGGTGAGTTGTGGACTGTGAGGGCCGAGGGCGCATCGAGCGGCTGCTAACATGGCTACAGCAAAGTACCACTCCACTCAACCATGACCTCATGCCATACATGCACTCACAAGACGCCAGTGATGGAACGCGACCGCCGACTAACAGGCTTCATGCGTGGCCAGACCGACAAACCCGTCGCCCCCGCCGGCTTCGAACTCAACAACCCGTGGAGGGTACGTACCGAGACAGACGACATACAGTCAGGTTGATGCTAACCACGCCCCCAGTGCGAGCAACGATTCTTCTAGGCCCATGTACTTCTCTAGCACCCCCACGACGCACTATGTCGAGCGACACGGACCCGGTAGATATTAAGCAATCAATTCTTTTCTACTTAATCTCGGAAGGCATACCAGCAATGCCGTCGCGCTCTGCCTGCGTGAGCTTGATGCCAAAGTACTTGTCCAACCCCTCGACTCTCTCTGCTTCGCTCTTGAACTCGATTTCCTTGGTCTTCTTCCCACGTATGTTCCATTTCAGCGTTGCGGCTACCATACTCATCTTGCCTATCAACTCGCCGCCTTCAAGAATCTTCTTGTCTGCTATGATCTTGCTTGTAAAAAAGATGTGCCGACTGGTGCTGGTGAAGTAGTTCATGGCAAAATAGTCCTGCAGCTGGAACTCAAGCTCGGAATACGCGTACTTTATTTCCCAGTCGCTGTCGTCGCTCCTCCGGTACTCATAGACCCAGAGACGCTGGTTGGGATCCACGTTACCGGGGATGTTGCGCCATTGGAGGCGAGCTGAAGCAGGCTGAATGTGCTTCTGCACCGTGCCTGTGGGATCCAGAGGCATGGGCACAATCGGACCATCGCCGCCAAAGCCAACATCAACATGGTACTTGATACCGCCAATGGTGATAAAGTTGATGTAGTGCATCCAACCCCCCGAGCTGGTGCCTTCGAAGACGCGACCAGCGCCCGAGTAGAGGGTGAATCCGAGCGAGGTCAGCAGGGTGCCGAAAAGGCAGTTGTTTTCCATGCAGTAGCCACCACGGCCATTGTTGTCGCCGATGATCTTGTTGAACAGCTGCTCGGGGTGCACAGACACTGAGTGATGGGCCGAGTAGTGCAGCGCGAAGTTCTCAAAGGGAATCTCTGCAAGATGCAGCTTTTGGAGCAGCGCCAGGTAGTTCAAAACGTCAGCGTTGGGAAGGCTGGCTACGCTATATCGGCGCTGTTCCTGCGGTAGCTTGAGCCGATCGAAATAGCGGGCTATTTGAGACTGCGAGTAAGTTGGTCGTGCACTCATGATGGTCAGCTTTGGCGTGAAGAGAATGACGCGTCGTCGGAGTCGCAACCGCAGCGCTGAGCAAGCGCACAAGAACAACACATTCGGGCAGAAGAGCAGGTGGCGGTCATGGTGGAGTCAAAAGGAAACGGGCCGGCCAGCGAATGTGAATGCGAGACCAAGGTCTGGGCGGAGTGGGCGGTAGTGGGGATGTGGATGTGGATGGCTGTGTGCCTGCCAAGCGCATGAAGTAGCGAATCTCCCGCCCCTTGACGGGCGGCATTGCACCGCATTGAGGCCAACCTCGATGCTGCTCTAATACATATGGAGTAGAGTCGTAGCGCCCTCCTCTCCTCAACACTCGCTGCCACCCTCCACCGCCATGCCTCGCGCCCCGTGAGGCCCCAACTCTCTCGCTGGCTGCTACGCGCATCCTGTTCCTCTGCGCCCCCGTCGCCCTCTCTCTCCGCACCCTCTCCGCTCCCCACCGCCTCGACTCGCCCACTCGCCGCCCGTTGCGACTGCGAGCCACCATGAGCAACAATGGCCTGCGCACCCAGTTCCCCTATGCGGGCGACGCCCTCAGCCCCCGTCCCCAGTACGGCTTCCCCTCGCCCACGTCAAACTACCCGTCCGGTGTTGAGGCTCCTTCGCCTAGCTTCTTCCCTATGGCCTACCAAATCTCGCCGCGCTTCGGTACCAGCGCCTTCATTCCCCCTCCAGACGTCTTTGTAGACGGCCGCCGGGAAACTGTCCGCGAAAACGGCATGTACACACCGCGCAACTCGGGAAAGCGCGGCCTCGATGCTCTCAACACCGACCCTGTCGCCATGCACCTGCTGGTCGAGACGGCTATAGGAGACAGCCAGCAGTTTGACATCCTCACCGTCGAGGAGGTCGACGCGCTCAAGCAGGAGCAGAAGGTGCTCGACACCCGCCTGGCCACGGTCCGCCGCAAACTCGAGTCCGAGACCAAGATCCGCGATGCCACCCGTTCGCTCGGCCGCCTCGCTGGCACCAAGGGAAACGGTCACAAGAGAGGCCTGGCCAGCAAGGGCAGCAATTCAGTCCCCGACTACGATGCCAAAGAACAGGAAGGTTTGGAATCGAGCAACCGAAAGGTCGAGGAGTTTATCCGCGAATGTCTGGAGATTGAGTCTCGCATGCGCATGATTGACATGCAATTGCTCATGCACACAGCTGCCGTGCTCCAACTCACGCACAAGGGACCCAAGCAGCGTGAAGAAAACGACCAGTCGTCAGAGGATCGCTTTCGAAGACCGGACAGCCCCGCCAGCCTCGACACGTACGATGATACCCGGCTGAACGGCATGGGCGCGGGTGTTTTTGACGAACGAAGCCTCTACCGAACCCCGGAGAACCTCGACAATCTCATGGCCGTACTCCAGAACGGAACCCACCACCAACCCGAGCGGTCGAATCAAGCATTTGGCGCACTGGCCACGCGGCTCCAAGAAATGAATGAGCGACTACGCAATCTCATCATTGAGGCCAACCCCGAACGAGATGAGGATTACTCTTTGCCGCCACTTGTGCTTGAAGGAACATTGGATGCTTCAACCATTGACCGCCAGCTCGACTTTCTCGACCAGGGTATCCGCAACATCAGCGTAGAACAAGCCAATATCCGCACAAACTCCAGACAGACGCTGAGCGAGGTCGAAGGCCGCCTGGAGAATATCAATAACCAACTTTATTCGGTCCTTTCCCGCTCTGAGAACGAACAAAACGAGAAGATACTTCCACCACCAGCAATCAACGGAAATGGCTCCACAGAGCAGCTCAACTACATGGAGGATACCTTCTACAACCTCGAGCAGATCCAGTTTGCCATGGCTGAGCGCATCAAGGAACTTGGCTCTGGTGCTTCCATGGGCGAGGACTCTGAAAAGGCTGAAAAGTATGAGAGTACAATTAAGGGTCTGTGGGACATGATCCGAACTGGTGAGGAGCAAGCGCTCGAACGCAAGCGTGAGCGACGCCGACTGCTTGCCGAAGACCCAGATGCCGACGAGCAGCTCTCCCCCGACGAAGACTTCAACAGCAATGAGCAGTACTCGCTTCTCGCCTTTTCCTCAAAGATTCAGTTCCTTTTCAAGCGTGCTACTAGTCTCAAGGAGAAGCAGTCGGTTCTTCTGCGCCAGATCAAGCAGCAACGTGAACTCAACAGCAAGTCTGATGCACAAAAGGAGGCAGACTTTGAGCGTCTCAACACTCAAATTCTCAGTGCGAGGTCCGAAAAGAAGTCGATGGAAGATGAACTCGAGCGGGCCATGAGCCAATTGTCGCAGTTTGATGCACAAAAGGGCAATGCCGATACAGAGGTTCTGCGCGAGACACAAGAACGTAATGCGGGACTTGAGGCTCAGCTGATCAATGTGCAAGAGCGTGTGATTGCATTCGAATCAGAACTGAAGGAGGCCAAGCAGCGTGTCGTCGCCTATGAGAACCAGCTCAAGGACGTCCAGGAGCAGGCTGTAAACTACCAAAGCAAGCTTCAAGACGCTGAAAAGCGCGCTGCTTCGTACGAAGAAGAGCTCAAAGACCACCAGCAACGCAACAGTGCATACAATGTCTCGTCGCGAGAGGCAGAGGAACGCACTGCTGGCTACGAGGCCCAAGTACGGGATGCCCAGGAGCGCGCTCTTATGCTTGAGAAGGAACTAAGAGAAGCCCGCGGTGAAGGAGAAACTCTCAAAACCCAACTTGCCGAGTTAACGCAAAGGACCGACCAAGCCACCGCTGCTCTGCAAGCAGTGACTGCAGAAAAGGAAGCATCCGAAGCCCGCTCCCTCGACGCAACCAACATGCTCAACGCAAAAGAAGAAGAGTTCCGCAAACTCGAAGGCGAAATTGTCCGCCTAACCACGGAACTCACCTTCGCCAAAGCCGAACTCGACGGCGCCTACGGTACCCGCGCCCAGCGCGCCGCCGACTCTGCCGCCAACCCGGCCATCAAGAAGGAACTCGACGAGCTCGCCGACCAAAACCAGGCCCTCCGCGGTGAACTCGAGGCCCTCCGCAAAGTCCAAGATGTGGCCTCGCAATCCGAAGCCGAAGCCCGCCAATCTGAGCGCAACCTCAAGGCTGAACTTTCTGCCATGGCAGCGGAATACGAGGCTCTCACTCGTGATGCTATTGCCAACGAGAAGGATCGTGATGCGCTTGAGTCCCAGATTGACAAGCTGAGGGATGACAAAGAGGCCCTTGAGCGGGAGCTCAGCGATGAGAAGGTCAAATGGTTGGGCATTAGGAGTCCGGGGACTCCAATGGGAACTGGATCCGGTGCTATGCAGTTGGAGATGGGAGCTACTAGTATTAGGATGTTGAGAGAGGACTTCAGGAAGATGATGAGGGATCGCACGGCCGAGGGGCTGAAGGCTTTGAGGGTATGTTTTTTTCCCTTTTTTTCCCTCAACTGCTTTGGGGGTTTGATGCAATGTGGCTAACGTAACTCGAATAGGCTGAACAGGAAGAACGCAGAAAGCTAGAGGCGGTCGTGAGACAGCTGCGCAAGGAGTCGTTGCCACAGCGCTCGAATCTCTCCAGGACGATGACGACGCCGCATTAATTCTGATTTGACTTGTCCAATCTTCTTTTTCCCGGGTGGGAAGATATGACGTTTTTTTGTTAAGATAAAGAAGATGCTGATTTAACGTTGTTTCCCCCTTTGTCCAATTCTTCTCGACGGAACAGGATCTTTTTTCCTTTACGCATCAATTGGAAAGAAGAAGATAATATATCCCTCATGTAATCTTTGTTTTAGTTATACCCTTTACTCGCTACCTCTTTTTTCAGAGAGAGGAAAAACCTTTTATGTAAAATCTCTCGTCTTCTTCTTCTTTTCGGTTACACTTTTTCTACGCATTTTGCAACATGTCATTATGGTAGATGGGGAAGTACGTAATCTAGACTCTTTTTTCTTTACTAGGGCGTTTGAGAGAGGAATCCGTTCTTACAGAGGGAAGGGGCAAGGTAAGGAGACATGTACGCAAGGTATAGAATACTTGAAACAAATGTTTAATGTCAAGTTCATCTTCTATATTTTTTTCTCTTCTTATCTGGCCGAGAATGAAACTAGGTTTCAGGCTTCGATAGCAACACTAGGTCCTACATCCTTGATTCTACCTTCCAACCTCGGCGCAATAGCTCGTGTCCAATTGACCTGGAACTCGCCGCCGCCTAGCTCATCGCAGAGCGAAGGGTTGCCCTTGAGACCTGCTACGCGCCACCATTTACGCATTACGCGGCGGATCATTTCGATCTGGTGGTCTGAGAACTTGATGGGCTTTGATTTGTCTTCTGCAACCAAGGGTCCATCGTCTTCGTCCTCGTCGGCATCCGGGTCTGACGATTCCGATGAATCAGGTGGACTGGACTGGCCGACGACTCTGCTTATGCTGGGGTGCTGAGCGGGTGTGGATTTGTCTGGTGAACGAGGTGAGGGGTCGTGGAATGCGTGACCATGGTTTTTCTGGAGGTTAGTTTGGATAGAGTTGAATTTGTTGTTCATTGAGTCGCCCCAGCGCTTCCATTTGCCCATGACTTTGAGCGACATGAAGTATTGGCGCAGAATGGTGGAGATGAGCACGCCGTTCTCTTCGGATACGATTTCTTTGGCGACGCCGCCTTCTTCTTCGATCAGGAGGGATGTGTAGCCATCTAGTTTTAAAAATGTTAGCCGCAAGGTTCTTAGGGAATATCAATAAAGATGAAATGACGTACCTTTTCCACGACCCATGTACCCCCTCGTAGCTAGCACGTACTCTCTTGTCTCATCCACTGGCTCCTCGCCAATCATAACGCTCTTGATGCGCGAGTGAGGTGGCTGTGAATAGTCTGCTTCAAAGACAATATTTGAGACTTGGGGAAATCGGCCTTCCAAGGCTGGGTAGTTGCTCACACCATTCTCCAGTGCCTCTCGTATTGCTTTACCAGTGACTTTGAGAACAACGACAGGATCCTCAAACGGAAAGCAGTTGACCAGATCTCTCAGCTTCAGCACGCCAGGTGGGTAGATTTGATCACCCCGGATAGTTCCTGCTGCCATGATGCAACAATCGGCTGAGTAGTAGTATCGCATGAGGTCACAAACAAAGTTGCCTATATTTGACTCCTTTGTTCGTACAGTGGTGAATCTGGCATCGAGAGGCGCGGCAGTGTATCCAATAGGCTTATCCAGCCTCTTCCTAATCTCTCGTGTCTGCTCCTCGACCAATGCCATGGCTTGTGGGTCTTGAGGTATGCTGCCGACGACATCCCGTCGCACAATCTTAAAGTCCCAGCCCTTACCCTCTGGCCTTCGCCATGCTTCAATATGTGAGAGTTGCTTGAAGTCTGTACCGGATCTCAGTACCTGCGTTCCATTGATGAGGCTGTACGAGTAGTAGTGGTCATGGCCACCGAGGATTATGTCAATCAACTCTCCTCCGCATTGCTTTGCCAGCTTGTTGTCATTTGGTTCACGCTGATGCGACACGCAAACAATAATCTCAGCACCTTGCTCTCTCAATCCCGGAATGAGCTCCTTTGCCGTCTCTGACGCGCTTTTATAGATGATATCTGGTGGTAGAGAGTTGATTGTATCGAGCCACTCTCGTTCAGCAAGTCCAATGACACCAACTTTGATGCCATTGGATGCCGTGAGGATAACTGTTTTCTCCGCGTTTCCGAGCGGTACACCGTCGCCGAGAGCTGGGTCGTGAACGTTGGCAAGAAGCCATGGGAATTTGCATTTGCCTGTGAGGTAGCGGTACTGCTTGACGCCAAAATCGAGGTCGTGATTCTGGTTGAGGGTCAGATATGGCTGAACTCAAGGAGATGGATGTACTTACACCAACGCAAGACACGTCTGTACCAATGGTATTGAGTACAGGTACCATGTGACGGCCTAATTGTGTCTGTCAGATTATCTCTCAACAAAGCTCAACAATATTAGTGTCCTGACCTTTGGTGATGCTGCTTTCAATGCTTGGATTGAAGGCATCTCCGGAGAAGAAGGTCAAGAGGTTTGGCTGCCCTTGGAACCTCTCATCATCCCGGTAGTAATTGACCAGAGTCTGAAACCTCGCATAACCTCCAACTGGCTCTCTAGATCCGGCTTCGACATGGTAAACATCATTGTAATGTAGGAAGCGAAGGTCTGGCGGGGCGTTTGGGACCCCGCCTTGAGGCTCGCAGATGAGCTGCTCCTCGGCTGAAGGGGTTTCTGATGGTGCCATTGCAGAGTCGTCAGAGTGAATTGAAGAACAACGGGACAAAACGAGCAATCTATGGAATTGAAGCACTTATGTCCGCCTCTTCAAGCGGTGAGGTATGCTGCATCATTGCTGCGAGTTAGCGCGCCAGGGTCCAGATGGCCCGTTTGGCTGTACTGCATGGCATTTATACCACAGCCAATCACAGCGAGGCAGTTCCACGACAGGAGTGGATCTCCAGGGGCAGTGCTGGGGGTTGGCGGGGATCCGGCAGCCAGTCCACACACGACCAAGTACCATGCACACGCGTCAGACCCTTCGGCTTCCACTACTCTTGACACCACTAACAGCGTGTTCAGAATATGATTGTCTACAATCAGCTATGCTACACAAAGGGACTATGATGATGGGCTCATATGCAATAAAAGCGATGAGTACTCGAGGATGCGCTTCTCAATGCAGGATCCAACCATGCAAAACGCCAAATAGTCCGCCACGATGGATATCGCACGCCCAACTACCACCGAAGTAGCAAAAACAGTGCCACGATACCTGCCTTTCCAAAGAAGAAAAGAAAACACCGCCAGAACCCACACAGAAGAATCAAAAGAAAACCAGACCCAAGCCGGAAGCCCTCACAGAGCATTCCAACCATCCCAGAGATTTAACCTAGCCTTGCCCTTTCCCTTCGGGCCTTGCCTAGACCCAGCTGTCGCCGGACCCGTCCCAGAACGCCTTGAACTCCTTCCTAATTCCTATTGTCGACTACTTCCCGGACGGCCCCCCTTAGCCTTGGCTTTGGCATGTGTGTCCTTGCACTCGTCGCTGCAGAACCATTTCGCCCGCCCCGTAGGCGGCTTCTCAAGGTGTACGCAGCCGAGATGGAACCACTCGCGCGGGCAGTCATCGTTGTCACAGGCAATCATGTTGCCATACGACACTTCGTTGCAGTAGCAATATCGAGGCTCGTCTCCGTCTTCTTCTGATTCCACCTCAGCCTCAGCTTCGGGCTCGGCTTCTTGATAGTCTTGTTCTTGTGCAACAGAGCTTGCCGCCGATGATGTAGGGTTCGATTTGACCTGGGACGTGGCCTTCATCGCTGGAGATGCATTTCCAGCATTGGTGTTTTGTTGTGCGTTCTTCTTCTGACCCCGTTTTGACACGGTGCCAGTAGTTGTACTGTTGTTTTCCGACGACGTGTTGGAGCCGCCGTTGTTCGCATTGCGGCTACTGCGGCTCCGCGACATGGCTACCTCGGGAAAGGCGCCGACAACGGGCGTCGAAGTCTTGGACGTTCGGCCGGGTCGGCCTGAGGCTGGGGCCGGCGCAGGGGCATCAATCTCCATGCTCTCTGGTTCTGGCTGCCCCAGGTCTTCCACCTTCATATTCGATGTTTCAAATGTTGGTTGTGCGTCTGCAGGCTCTTTCGGAGTTGATGTCACTTTGGTCGAGGCATTGTCCCGCGCAATGCCAGCAGCTTGCTCGATTTCGGCAATCATGTTGCTGGTTGGAACTTGCTGTACAGAGTGGGAAGAGGACGGTCGACGTCCGGGTGGGACATCCTGATCTTTGCCTGATGTCACAGACGTTGCCGTAGAATTCTTGCGAGCCCGCGCTGACAGGGGTCGATCTGCTGCGCCAGCAGTGGATTTATTGATGGCAAAGTTAGCAGCGAGAGGCGATGCGGCCATAGGCGGCGAGTATGTCGGCATTGGGTTCTTGCGTTGCGCGGGCGCAGGAGCTGCTCGTGGCTTGCGCTTCGCAGCGCTGTTCTCTGGGACTGGCGTGCCTCGCGGGCTTGATCCACCTCGTGCTCCATTGCTGACAGCCTTCAGGGCACTGCTTGTGGACCGTTCCATGGGAGGGGCAGCCGGTGCCGCTGCAGCGAGGGCCTTTTCCGTCTTCTTTCGCTTGCCATTGGGACCTGCACCATTGCTCGATATACCCAGGCCAATCCCTCTGTTTTCAGGTGTGGGCGCCGTCTCCGCAGGTGCTGGCTTCCTCTTCTGGGGTTTCTTCGCTGGTCGGTCATCAAAGTCCGAATCAACCTGCTGGTGCCGATTGCGTTTATTCGCGTGCATCGCCTCGCGCCGGGCCTCGCTTTTTGCAGCAATGGAGTCAACATCATGCACGTGTTGGGCCGCTGCCGCAAGGTTATTCGCCGCTGCTACTTCACGCCGCTGCCGTTCGTGGGACTGGCCGCCCTTCTTCTTTTCCTCCTTGTCTGCATAAGCCCAGTGGGTGAGGCTACCGTATCGTGCTTCGTCGCTGATCTCGCCATCGAGCTGCGCGTACGAGTGGTGCATCCGCATGAGGCCTTTGTCTTTGGTGGCCTTTGCGCCCTGAAGCACTACCAGTTTCTCGTCGAGCGTAGGGAGCATGTTTGCGATGAGCATGCGCAGGCGATAGAAGAGCTGGCGCTTCCGTATCGCGGCCTGCTCTTCCGGAGAGAGGGCCTCAGGGTTCTGAGACGACTGCAGGTGTTAAGCTTTTACAGCTACCCTATGTGACGTCGGGACTTACGTTGGCGCTGTTTTCCGCTCCCGCTGCATTCTGGCCGGCAGCTGATGCTTGAGCCCTTGTTGTGACGGGCTGGTGGGCAATCTCGTCGAGCAACTCCTCAAGCAAGTGTTCCGGATCGTGTAGCTTAGCCTCGACCTCCTTGAACATGGAAAAGTGCTTGATAATTTCCTTGGGGAATGCATCGACGGCGCCTGTGAAGTGTGTGAGAGCTGGCAGGAAGCCGGGCGCGCTGGTCGAGGCCTCTGGTGTCTGTTCCATTCCGCTGGCAGCAAGTCGACCGGCAAAGGTGCGCGCATAGTAGTTTGTAGGCCGGACCGTGGCCCTGCCCTGTCTCGTAGAGGTTCGTGTGCCTGTGTTGGGCGGCATCGTGGCTGGAGGAGCGCTGGGTCGGGTGGATGGCGTTGGAGAGGCCGCGAACGCGCTCAACCCAGAAGAGGGTGGGTAGAATGGACTTTTGTAATAGAAATGACGTATGGGCGCATGTCAAGCAACAAGAGAGGGTTTGCTGGCGTGCCCAGCGATTTGCTTGTCGGAGAAACAGAGTGCAGCGTTGACCAGGAGCTCCTCACTACCCGTCGACAAGCGCGAAAAGACGCCAAGGCTGTTGACGGAATTGAGCCTCTTCGCGCACGTGTGTCCGTTATCGCTGCTAGCTCCCCCCGATAGGTGACTAAGCAAAGGCGACCTCGCTTTCCAACTTGACTCGATTTTTCCCATTGCAAATGCATAATGCCTTCATGGTAGATTTTCTTCGTTTGCGCTGATATGTCTAGAAGTTCTGTCCGGGATTGTTTTTGTGCCGATAGGGTCCATAGGCGTAGCTCCGGCCCATAATTCCTTCACCCATCAAAGTCCCTTAGGAAGACTATTGTCGCGTGCCGATTGAGACGACTACCTCTTTTTATGATTGGATGTCTAGAATATGGAATTTTTACATTCTTCAATTCGTTCATCGGCCATTATATGGTTCTCAAGCCCTTGATCATACCGAGCTCCAGGTACCGTTGACTGCCAAGATACTCGAATTCGAACAATCAGAGATGCAGGGGCTTCGTTCAATCTGCTGTTCCAAGATGACCAGGCGTTCATGAAAATTGATTGATCAGCCATCGTATATAATTCAAGGTCCTCGAAAGCGGCCTTGTAGTGGTGGTTCGGTAGTTTTGTCGAATGAGGTAGTACACGTAGGTTGTCGCTTCCAAACTCATTACCTCCTACCGTATTAGTCACTTCCTAGTGCCAAATCTGGGAATTTGCAAACATGCGTAAAACCACATGCTTTACTCTATTCACTCTTGGTCGATTCTAGAGGCAATACTTCTTTGATTCATCTCCAGTCTTTGTGAGCACTGTCAGGAGATTCCGTCACGTCTCCCTCGCGTTTGTCTAATGCTGTCTTCGTTGGAGGTCACTCCAACACCACGATGCCCGGTCGTTACCAATCGCTGCATGTGTCCATTCGATGATTGATATGTGATCATCTTGGTTAAGGCTGATCGCGCGTGACGGTCCATTCATGGTGTAGAGGTATGAGGGCCACATGCAAACGAAACGCTGCGTAGTCACCTGTCAGGTCATCGTATCCCATGGAATTCGCAGCTGGCTTCAATTGCGGGGCACATGGTTGTTTGGCGAGTCTCACTTGGTTTTGAGCTATGCTCGTCGAATCGTACGTCACTGCAGTGAATTGCGGCTGCATCATGCAGTTCATCACTGCGCATCAATGAGGGTGAGCTGGCCAAGATTTGACTCAAACGGCGCGACTATTGTCACTGGGGACTTGAATTCACTACTTGTCTGCCTGCCGCAATCCTACCGCTACGTACTCTCTTTCCCACTTCAAAAACCTCTCGCCCAGCAGCGTCGAGACCTCGTCCGGGACTGAACGCTGTCAAGCCAATAGACCAACATCTTTCCGTCACTCTATCTCATCACCATTCCGTTCTAGACTTCTTCTTAACAGCGCTTTCAACATGTCCACCAACTGCAAGGTTAATCTCCCGACAAACCCCCTCCCGACTGAGATCACTAGGGCTGAGATCATCCGCAAAGCCATGAGCCTCAACAACTTTTTGAACAAGCCAACTGCGGACCTCAAGGGGGGCGAGGCACATGAACCAGCTTCGCCTCATGATCCGCCCACTTGTATGAAAGATGAGGTCTCGCCGCCTAGTGTGTCCTCAGACACCCCTGTGGCCGAGCCAGTAAGTGTTTGCATCGCTAAGCACTTGTTTCTGAGTCCCTCTTATTGCACCACTGCAACGCGCTCCAAAAAGATGCGTAGAACAGAGACTAAAAGGCCTTGTGTCAACAGGTAGTGCCTGGTAGTAGCTCAGAGCAAGCAGATGACGAGGACGAGGACGACGTCCCCGACTCCCAGCGCGAATTCATCTGCATGAACGACCGACACACACGTTGTCAGACCGGTCAGTACACCAAAGACCTGTCGCGCAAGGTCATCTCGGATCACTTTGGCCGCAACAAGGCCTGTACGCGTGACATTACAGAGTGGCCACTCTTCTGCCGCAAGCACTACCAGCGTGCGACTTACGACAAGACAAAGTGGCAGATCC